>NW_028301539.1:22265000-22520000 GCF_042242905.1 Orbicella faveolata | reverse complement strand
TGAGTTTCAAATTCTAACCAATCGACAAACTGCACCACCACATGAAATATCACTTTCAGATTGTTAATTTGACCAAGTATAATGCCTTTAGCTTAAAGAGAGACTAAGTAATGGACCTTGAAACATGGTTTAAAATCCATGCAAACGTTTCTAATTTTAGGACGGCGTCCCTAAACACCATATTAATTTTTAAAATTTGTAAGGATTTCTGTGATGTTCTTTAAAAAAAAATGGGCAAACATAGCGATTTTCATCTCACCTTTTTTCCAAATAGTGGGTGCATGACGGAATTTTACAGTTTTCACAAAACTGATTAAAAAATTGTTAAGAGTTTAGATAGTTTTCAGGGACGTTTTCAGGTATATTTTTGGGATGTAGTACAGGAATATTTAACCTGAAATGACTTATTGTAGAATATTTTTTTATGTTAATCAATAAAACTTTTCTTTTGTTCTTTGTGATATGTTTAAATTTTGAAGATATATATTTTTTTGTTCCTGTCAGTGAAATATTACAAAGTAAGGGTTATTTATTAAATTGCTAGACAAAATAAATTGTTAGAATTTTAAATAAGAAATTTATATACTCTTTAACCAAATATTTTTAACTAATAGAAAGTTATGGAAATCTTGAAAGAAATGGCGAGATCTTTTGTGAATTTGTCAATTATTTTTAAACTAACAATGGCACATTATTGGCCATGCGCTATATTTCTAATAAAAGAGATAAATAGATAATTTCTTCTGCTTCTGATTATTTAAAGTAGGTTGTAATCTCATTCTGATTGTGTCTCTACAACCTGACAGTCCGGCCGTTTTGTACTATTTAGAGATACTCCCAGGTTTATGATGTGCAAACAATCTTGTGAAAACTACCCTCAACTTTCCTCTGAAACGATCCAAAATTCCGTAAAAGCACTGATTGGTTCTCGGGATATAATCACTTGTGATTGTTGTTTTCTCTCAATGAAATGCCACTTTTGATTTCACCCTATTGACTGAACTAGCAGAAGTTTTGTATTTTCTTTTAGGCGAAAAAGGTAAATTGGCCCGAATTGTCGAGGCCACAAAATTCAAATTGACCGGGAACACGATGCGTAGTTGCCACGACTTCAATTACTGTTTCAATCTTCCCGAACATATTTTCACAATACTTCCAGGCTGAATGTAAATCCTTGATTTATGTAAGGGACGAGAATATCACCCGTGGACGATATATACATAATTTCAAGTATGGGGGAGTTTCCTGTCGGTAGCTGAACAAACACAAAGTTCTCGTGATCTTTTTTGTTTTAATAAGTGATTTTTAACTACATATTTACAAATGATTGGCCACGATGCTTCTCAGATGTTGATCACAAACTACAGTGGTTTCACACAAATCTCCATTATTTTACATTATGTGATATCATTTACAGAGTTCTCACAGTGATCGGGAAAACAAAAAAAATCTCAAGCTTGTCACTGAGTTATCTTTACCCTAGGTAGAGGCATTGTCATCAAGCATAGACACTGTTAAATATCTAGGTACAATGAAATAAGTATAACATAGTATTTAAGAATGTGCCTGCACTTGATTGAACCATAATGTGAGTAAATTGTTATTTACATCAAACACAAATCACGTCTAAACTAATAAGGAACACATCACTACGTTAGGGCCTCCACAGACTAGATACTTAGTTGTTGACAACTATTTAATACGGAGCTTAAGCAACGTCGACGACGCGCCGAGGACGACGACTAGTAAAAAATGAATTGGGAATCATTGGTTTAGTTGTCGACATCTATCGAAACATGACACACATTTGAGCGCGCGTATTATGTTTTGAGCATGCGTAGTGAACGTTAGCTCCCAAGGTTTCGCTGACCTGACTTACACTCCAATGTGTGGAATGCTCGCATCGAACACAATTAGTTGTCGATATCATTTAGTTGTCGATAACAAAGAGTTGTCGACAACTAAGTGTCCAGTCTGTGGGGCCCTTCGAGCGGCAAAAGTGATTGGTTTTGCATCACACCACACGATTGGCTGAAAAAACTCGCGCCACTCAAAACAACACACCAATCAAAAGTAAAACTAATCATTACTCGCTCACATACGTTTCCCGCCCTTTGCATCAGCTGCTTGTAATTACTTTCACTCTTGATTTGTTCACTGTATTGTCTGTGTCCTTTGTGATTGGCTAGAGTGATTACTTTGGTTTTGGTTTTACGATACCGTCAATTGAAACCGCTCTACAGCGCGATCGATATCGACCCAAGCTCCCACTTCAAATATTCTTGGATTCAAAAGGTGTTAAGAAATAATTACAAAATTGTGAACTTCCGTTCGGTTTGGTGGCCACACGTAAATTGCCTCGGAGATGTTGACGTACGGGGCAAAAAAAACCTCTATGAATATTTGTAAACATATTTATCTGCAATGTAATATTGACACTTTACAATTAAAGGGAATCTTGGCTGAAAAGTAGTTTAAGTTCCAAAGTATTCCCGCTGGTTCTCTTTAACTGATCTTGTGTGAATGGTTCGAATACGAAATGTTTGCTTTTCAGTTTAAATCACCTGGGCGTGGTCATCTTTACTTTATAGTAATTGATGACGTCATTGAGCGGTCAGAGATCTCAATCTAAAGTCTCCAAAGGACGATTTCTAGTTGGAACTACATATTCATTCCAGACATGGATTATAAACGATCAGAAGCACTTTTATATGTCAAGATTCACGCAATTTTGTCTTTTAAAACCGTCCAACTGTGCTTGACGTCATAATCTCCATCAAGCTTTGCAAAAGTAAACATGGCCGCGCAAGAAATTTGAAATCCTAAAACAACCTGAGCGAAACACCCAGCATTGAAAATAGGCAAACAATTATCGACTTTAAATCGCGGACACAGTTTAACACAAAAATCAGCTTGTGATTTGGAACAAAACTGTTTTTTACCCAAGATTTCCCTTAAGTGGAGATTAAAGTTAAACCGTCGCTGTACTTTGAAACACCTTTCCGCACGATTGGCTCATTGCCTCTTTAATAAGTGGCCCACTCTCTTTACGGCTCGTGTGCCTTTTTTTTGTTGTTACCTCATTTTGATGCCATCTGTGATCTATTACTGAACAGACACACAGCAACATGAAACTATTTGTTAAGTAGACTGCCCCCAACCCGAAGTGCCCTCCTATGGGCGGTTATCTTTGTGTGTTTGTCGTAGTGTTACTATTATTATTATTTTTTAATGCTTCCATCTCAGTTAGAGTTTTATTTTAGTTCTCGTTATTAGTTGTGTATTTATTTCACTCAAAACGTTCTTGCTTTTACCTCCAACAGTCTTCTATCAGACGGGGAAGTTAGTCTCTTACATTGTTTTAGATAACTCTTTGTCTGTTTCTTGGAATTCCAGGTCTTTGTTGTCATCGGGGACAGTTTTATTCTTGGTGTTACTTGCGGTCGGCTGGCCGTCAATTCTTGACATTTTCTTTGTTTGTGGCTCATTGGTCACTGAATCGCCGACGGAGTTCAAGTTCATGGAAGGCGCCCAAGAAGGAAAGACCTTTCTGGAGAAATGGTGAATTCTGCGCCTGATCTCCCTCTTAAAATGGGAATGCTTGAAAGCATAAAGAAACGGGTCCAATAGGGAGTTTATGTTCAGACACGTGACAGGGAGCCATTGACCAATAGAAATTTTGAAAACGGTGCTTTGAAAAGCATCGCCTTCGAAGTCAAACGGGTTGCTGTCAAGCTTGGCAAAGATGGAGAACACGAGAATAAGTATTATAGGTACAGCAAAGAAAATGAAGTTTGTGAGAACCAAAATGGCGATTTTTCTGGCAAGCGACAACTCTTTCTTCACGCCAGCCTGATTGCTGCTCTTTTTTACAAACCTGAAAAGTTGGACATACAACGGAAGATTTGCAAGGTATAGCAACATGATGAACACAAGAGAAGCCAGGAGAATCAGCGAGGACCCTGACTTGAATTCCTCATCATAACTCAAAGGAGTGCAGGCACGTTTGATGTTGTAATGTAGACCGCCAACACCAAATATGGGCATCACCGCAAAAGTGATGGCCATGGTCCAAGCAAAAAACAGCGAGATGTGAGCACTTTTAGCTGTCATGCGCTTTGAGGGCCTCACACAGTAAACAACTGCAAGATATCTTTCAAGTGTAAGAAGCAATGAAATAGAAACCGAGATCAGTTGTCCAGAGATAAAGATTGGACCAGTTGAAGGCTGCAACTCTTTCCCTGCCCACATAACTTCTTCAAGAATGCTATTAATATTCGTAATGTTTACATGAGCCACCCATATCGAGTAAATACCTATTAGGAAGTCAATAACGGCCGTGTGGCCTATCAAGATAAATGAAGGTACCGTTCGCAGAGAGCGAGATGACAGAATTGTCACAATAACGACCATGTTGAGCAGGATTGTAAAAGGACTGACAGCATATTCTATGTAAAATAACGTCTGTGGAAGTAAAGTGCGTGTCAAAAAGTATGGCATCACAACATGGCGGAACTCGCAATCCGATTGCTTTACGCACATGCATTCAGGTAAGTATCGGTGTCTTATAAATCGTTTAGGGTCCTTTTGTCCAAATTCTAAAAATTTCATCTCGTCAAATTCTCGAAGGCACTCTTCTGCCTTCCGTTTTCGCTGTGATTCGTTCACAAGATTTTGTGGGTTGACTACAGTACAGTTTGGGCAAAATTTACACCAGGTGACCCCCCTGAGTTCTTTGAGCCTTGGAAGGGCTAGGATGTTTTCATCCGGGACCCAGTCGATTGTTCCAGTGATGTCCAAGTATTCAAGTTCATGGGTGCCTTGTGACTGGTTCCCAGTCCAACTCTTTATATTGTTCAGGCTCAGATTTCTGTGGAAGAAAGAAAAATGTTTCTCATTAAATTTTGCACTCGTTCTTTTAACTGGTGGAAATATTAAAACAAATTGTGCAGAGCCATTAAAAATATCAAACCAAGAAAATATGCCAAGTAACTATTGGGTTTTGCTTTTTAAATTTGCACTTGATTGGCTAAGGGACTAGACTGAAAAAATCTCTGATCTTACGAAGAATACGTTGCTCGTGTTGGTAGGCCAGTATACTTGACCAAATCCTCAAATTTAAGCAAGACGAAATGTATTGATAATGAAAGAACCACATGGGGATAATCTCCTATTCCTCAAAGTGTCTGCATTTGTTAAACGATTCGGCTTCATTGTCGTAATTCTCTGATATGTTTCTGATACTTACAAGTATTTCAACCGACTTAGTCCTCTAAAGAATTTGCTGTCCACATCTCTGATGGAGTTCCTTTGAAGTGATCTGAAACAGTCACCGCAATAGAATAACCTTTTTTCGTTAATGGATTTTGCACTCGTTTAATCTACTAACTGATAAAAATATCAAAACAAATCCTGCACAGCTATTTAAAAGTATCAAACCAGACAGAACTGAAACAAAACGCAACAAACGTAAAAGTTGGAATGCTCTCTAAATTGTAATTTGAAATCAGCTCCATTATTTGCAATGTTTATTTTTAACTCGTGAATTGCGATTTTAAGTCACAAGTTGTATTGGGTGGTCAGATAATTTACTTTTTGCTTATTTCAAGTAAAAAAGTCATGCAATGGCAATATATAATAATTCCGTTTCCTGCCTTTGTCCATTAAACGGCTTTTCTCAGAAATCTTTTTAGGCTGAATTATTCACGGCAGCGAGTTTTCATTTACTGTATTGCGTTTGTGGAGCATTTTCCTTTTAAGCAGAAACAAATTTAATAGTTTATTCATAGGAATGTGCTGAGAATTTGTGTACTTTTTAGATACGGTTTTAATTTTTTATGGAGGTGTGAAATATTGAAGATGCGAACGTGGTGGAAGATAGGTTTTAATTTTTCGAAAAAGAAAGAATAAAAAAACATGAAGATAACAGGATGTGGATGGTAATGTCTAATAAGCGTCATAAGGATGTTTTCTCTTTTTTTGTTCATTTCTTTTTTCCCATTTCTGTTTTCTCCACAGGAACGAGAAAACCTGGGCATGTAAAAATATTATTGCTATGAATTAGACGCACAGTAGCACAATAAAACCTTTGATGCCACTCTACTTAGGAACACGCGAATACACATTTCGTCACTGGACATTATTATAAGAAGAAATTTACCACATAATTACTTTCATGCCTTTCACACAATACTTAACAATTTAAACACTTACAAATATTGCAGAAGGGAAAAGTCTGTCAACAGTCCCTCTGATGTTAGATTGCATAAGCTGTTTCCATCTAATGTTCTATGGAATCAAAAGGAAGGAAGGAAGGGAGTAAAACAATTTAAAAATACCTTAACTAATCAGAAAACACAAATTGTTAGTTGCCACATCCGCATAGCATCTGCTGGTGTTCATCAAGAATGAAAGTCGTAGTCATTCAATAAATAAAGTCAAGAATCTGGAATATGATAGATGATTGACATATAAATATATCTTCGCCAAGAATTAGGTCTGTGCGTATTTTCATTTGCGCAATATTCGGAGAAGTGCTTCACCCAAATTTATAGAGCTTATTATGGACACGCCATGTTGGTGCCTCTCCGAGGGGCACAAACATGGCGGCCGTAAAGTAACAGAAATATCTGCCATTGACTTTTACAATTGACACAAAATTATCATTTTAAGGCCCGAAACGCTGAAATTAATACTTCTTCTAGTTTAGGAACTGTTCAGTTAACAAAAACTTATAAGCGATAACTCATCTTTTGACCCACTCGACAGCCTTTCGTAACCGCCATGTCAATATCACGCAAAGCTTGAAAATTTTAACGTGTTTATTACAAAACGATGATGGTGCCTGGCGTCATAAAAATGCTATGGTAAGTCTCATCTCGGTAAAACATAACTCATTCGAAACTTTCTTTTTTCCCTAGTACACCAATAACGTCCGATTTTCTGCTGGAGTGATAATCGTGGTGCTACAGAAGTTCAAAGTTGAACAGTGTGGCTACTCAAATATGCGATCGAGCCACCTTAAGAGTTACCTTTAGACAGGGGTGAAACTAGAAGTTAAGGCACTTACAGTAGTAGAACCATTAAGAATTGTTCCCATGCAGAAACAGCTACCAAATAGGATCTTAACACTGTGCGTTATATGAAAGTAATAATGTCGCGAGCTTTACTAAACACTAATTGCGAATTTTTACAGCTGTTGCTATAGTGAAATTAAAGGAATGGATGAAACGTTTGAATACATTTTAGAGAAGAGAGTTGAAAATACGACCCTTAGCGGAGTATTTTTGACGAAATTCGAGGTGTTTGGATAGCCGATGAAACACTGTCTTGAGTGTTTGATATGTCTTTTCAATCAAAACTACCATAAGGGGAAAACGAAGAAGTAAAGTTGCAAAAATCTATGCTTATTAAAATCAGGTTTCCAAACACCGTCACGGTCATCATTTCTTCTGTTTAGATGAATAATAAATGAGTTTGAGAAGATTAAGTCAATTGCCAACATTCACAGTCAAGTACGTGGTTTCTAACCTGATACGTAATACTAACTGGACTGAGTGCAGTATATATAACTCAGTGTACGTAATTGACGTGCGAATAACGTACGTATCCAGTTACAAAAAGGT
Source organism: Orbicella faveolata (assembly GCF_042242905.1). Taxonomy (NCBI): domain Eukaryota; kingdom Metazoa; phylum Cnidaria; class Anthozoa; order Scleractinia; family Merulinidae; genus Orbicella; species Orbicella faveolata. Next base: position 22,512,375 of record NW_028301539.1, on the reverse strand, counting down.
GTAACTAGATACCTCTAATTTGATACCCACGCGATGGCACGTCGATTACATGACCAACGTACAAGTACGCGGAGAACCAATCACGATCCCTAATTTTGTTATTGAAGAAAACAAAAAGACTCCGAAACAAAGAAAAAAAAAACTCAAGGCCAATATCTTTTTTTCAAATCCGGCAAAATCATTAAATGTGCTATTTTGTGCTCCAATCAAAACGTACATTACATGCTGTGAATTAGAAGCAGTCTAAGTAGAGTACAATCCGGCCTGTGAAAGCCACTGTTTCTCAAAATTGTTTCCTTGCGCGCAGCAGAAATGCGAAACAATTTACTGTGCGACATGAAAATCTAAAAGGGGAAACATTTAAATGACTCTCCGAACAAACTTAATTTCCTTCTTGTTAGCGCAAACGTGGGGGTGTTTCCTCGGTTTTTAGGTTCTTAATTAATAAATGGGACGACGCGAAGACCTGCAACCAATCAACACAAGGGGGAAAAAAATTCATACACTACTTATTTAAATATATGTATGTATATTTTGCAACTGTAAAATGAAAATCACAAGACCTATTTTATATTGTACTTACAAGTTTGTGATGTTTCGGTATTTTCCGATGAGAGATACAGGTACATACGACAAGTTGTTGTTGGATAAGTCTCTGCCAAATTAAAATAGAAGAGACAGCAGCTTTTTAATTAATACAAGTGAACACACAGGGTTTTATTAGCAGGTGGGTTCAGGCTTTGTGTATTCAGGCAGATTTGTGTGTGTGTGTGTGTGTGTGTGTGTGTGTGTGTGTGTGTGTGTGTGTGTGTGTGTGTGTGGGTGTGTCTGTGTCTGCTGGGTATTTGGGATCTTTGATAATGAATTCATGACTCAACAAGGCGGCGGCTTAGATCTGTAGCAAGCAGAAAAAAAAGCAGTCATTTAAACAACGGTCATTCTCCAGTCCGAGGAACTGGGGGGACGAGACCGTTTGAAATCTGGCCTAAGCACAGCATCATTTACTAGTAGTTTTGGCAAAAAATGCTAACTGAAGAAAACTTAACATGGAAATTCGAAAAGCAGTACATAATTCTTTTCACATGTGTGGCTCTATTTGTCCTATACAGTATCATGATATCACGTAATAAGATGATAATGATTTTTTTTTTCGCCCTCTTTTTACTATGCAGTACCACTAGAATTATTTTCAGTATTTTTTCCTCAGTATACTTTTAGACAAACTGGAACTCAAAAAAGGAGCCTCCAATTGTATCTTTCTGTCTTGAGTTTATAATCAGGACTTACAGATATAAAAGTAAATTGCTTTCTCACAAAACAGTAGTAATCATCATTGTCTTATTCACTTTGTTTTGTTTTTCGGTCATCATTTGTTTTTCAATCATTTGCCTTCCCATATTATTCGGATATTATTCCGCTAGCATCCAATATCATTTACAGGTTTTGAACAAATTTATTTTATTCTCAGGGTTTTCTTTCTAAGACATCAACCATTTTCTTTAGAGACATAAGCCAACTTATAGACTAAAACTGGAGTCGAATGGATCATACAAAAATTTGGTATAATCATAACATGCATTACTGTGTCGTCAAAATTGACTACGAAAACGATGCATGCTGAAATCTTAACTGACTTCAGATACTTAGGTGAAAACCGTATAGATATTACCGGAGGATAAATTGAAGAGTTCCTCTTATCATCACCTCTTAGCTATGTTTGAACTGCCATTGGCTATCGATGGGATAACGATTGTTTGGTAGGGTGGTTCATTTAGAACAACATTGTTTTCTAGATCATTAGCTAATTGCAAAATTCTGCTCAGTTCTCACGATCGAATAATACTAGCTCCACCACCACCTATGTGTTTATCATGACAATATACGAGCTTACTGTCTTTCATTCACTTTTTCTTGCAACCTAGCTGCTTATAAAAGTTTGCTTATAACAAACAGTATTTCCATGATAAAAGACAGGCACTGCTGTCCCTTTTTCTCTCAAACTGTATTTCAGCTACGGTACCAATTCAATTTTAGTTACTGTATTACATGTACTAACTGAGATCTACTTACAAGCTGTACACATCAGGTGGTAGATGAAGACTTTCTTCAGTCACATTTTTTCCATCGAAGCTGCACTTCACCAAAATCTTTCCTAGTTCGCTTCGCGAACATCGACAAATGCTATTACATGACGCGTAGCTTTGGAAGTTTGGGTCGACGCTGGAATCGACGCCAGATAGCGAAAACAACAGCAGAAACAGCAGATATTGTGTCATGACTGGCGGCTTGAGGCAAATCCTGTTTCATTAATAAAAGAGATAGCTGGTGTTAATGATATTTGCACGACGTAAGGTTTACATTGGCCTTATTGACATTTTTGTGAAGTTTAAGGTTTCTTTGACAGAACATCTCTCAGTTGACAAAAACCGACATGAAAGTGGAAGATTTCAGTATTGGCCACAATTTCGAAAATGTGTCACTCAGTGTTACATGGAATGACAATTTAGTTTCGTTTCTATATAGAGTACCTGTTTCAGTGGCTTAGCAGCTAAAGCACTCTGTTAAAACAAGTTTTTAATGCAAGTCCTGTTTTAGCTACCTTCAGTTGTGTCGAAACACTGCTGTACTCCCGAGAAATATGCGAGGTTTTCTTCCTTTCGTACGCCCGTTGCTCGTCTATACTGAAACTGCTATTGTGTGGCTAATCCTTCACAAATTACAGCAGTTAACAACTACAAACGAATTACGTTACAGCTATTCGCACTCTATTGGTTTCGGTACTGTACGTGAGTAAATCAGTTTTACCTCACAAATGAAATGACTTGCCAAAATGTTGTTCCGTATAAGTGTGCGTCGCCCACTAAACTGCAAGGGTGATTAGTCCAAAACCACTTGCAGCAGCTGGCACGTACAAATAATTTACGGTAATTTATTGGCTTCAACGAAAAGTTGCTTTAACGCGTTTAATTACACTCTATTGATTCAGCTAAGGGGCACCTGCTGTATTTGAATATGTACCGATAATCAGAAATATCCGCCTTCTACATTCGTTTTATCATGGGTGCCAAAAGTGTCTTTTATCAGTACGAGCAATTTTGGAGGGTGAAGTGTCAGTTGGAAACTCTCCGTGTACGCTTCCTAGTACTGATAATTTTTTTAATTACATACTGACTTGGCTTAATCTTCCAGGTTTGTAAACAAAATGACAGTAATATCTTTTCTAATCAAACAAGGTGAGTAATAAACGTATTTGACTAAGCACCAATCCGTACCAGGCTGAAGTAATTGTTCCGGCTCTACCAAAAATCACGACCAATCTTGTCTCCGCCAAATTTTCATTTCAGCAAAAGATTCGCCACTTAAAAATTAAATCAGCAAATCGTTTGCTTATCGCAAAGTGCTCATCACATACGAAATCAACACCTTCTTTTCAACAATTTAGTCGATGTTTCCGTTAAAAGTAATTTTACAGATCTATCACTATTGACTCTTGACTCAAAATTCGCCCACTCTGAGGGACAGGACGACGGCGCTTTTGAAGTTTGGTGAGGCTTGACAAAGTCTAGTTTGTTTGAAAATCGCCGTCCGTGTTTGTTTTTAACATAGAATTAATGACAAACAGAGCTGCAAAAAAAAAAAAGAAAAAGAAAAAGAAAAAGAAAAAAAAAAGAAAGAAAAGAAAAAGGCAGGAAGTGTCAGGAGTCGGTTTACCGTGACATGAACAAGAAATATTATATTGAATTTATTGGGTATCGAACATGCATCGTAGCACTGACGAGCGCAAAATAGCTGTAAGGCCTTATCCTCCTGTCATCACTCAACAAAAGTGTGTCAGGCTTTTTTCGATATTTTGATTGGTGGTCTAGACATTCGCATCTAAAGTTGGAGTAGCTAGAAATACGCTAAATGGACTAAACGAGAAAATATTTTAAACGTAAAATTTACTGACATGCTCTGTTTGCCTTGATTATCCCTAAAATGTTTTTGGCAACATCTCGCGAAAATCTGTCAAGTCTACATACCCTATAATTTCGATCAAAGTTGATGTATTCTTCCCAAATCAAATGCGAGATGTTAGCTCAGAAAGGTTTGTAAACAACTCGCGCCACGCCAGGAGACTTATCTCACCTCATGAAACTGCAGACGTCACAAGTGGATCCGAATTTCCCGAGAAAAGTACTGCATTGCAAATGCGTTTTCTATCTCGCTGCAGCGTTGACCAGAAAGTCACCAAGGCTTTTCGAGGTCTTTTGACGAAACCAAGAGCCCTTGTCTCTTCCTGCGTGGGTTTTTTTCCTTTACTGCACAGAAATGGATTATTTATTTCTTCTTTGAGCCTATTTTCGTTTCTTCGTTTCGTTTCTAGTCAAGGGCTTGTTTTACTTTACTACTGGAAATCACACAATTTGCTCACAATTTGCACATCAAATGACTTATTTTACTGGCCATGTTATCAATTCGTGGATATCACGAGTTGGATTAAAAGCGTTTTGATTTTTTTCTGTTTCTTTTTTTTTTTTTTTTTTCTTTTTCTGATTTTGACAACTAGTGTGCATGTTTTACAATGCCTCATTCACTAGACTTAAATTCTTCTTAACCTATTCATTTATCACTGAAACCGGTTCAAATTAGATATTCTGTCCGACAAACAGAGGCAAACGAGAACGCGCGAGAGGAAAATGAACAGATCATTTGTCCCAAACTAGATTTCCTAAACGAAGCCTTAATTAACGCTATCACAGCGTCTTGTTATTTACAGGGGTTGTGTTAATCTATTCAGGATAGACCGGAGGAAATAGGACATTCTTGTCGTGAAATGTCTTTTCAGTGTTGCCGTTTTACCTCGGTTTCAAAATGAGTTCTGGTAAATACGCAATTAACTTTTGGTATGGAAATAATCTAAATTCATTTGCAAGACATCGTGCAACTAAAATTCATTTCCATATGGTTATGCAATAGAGCTCTTTGTGAAACAAATGACCTATTCAACTGAAACAAATATTCAGGTTCCTCGCGATGAAGCTCTCACGTGCAAATCTTAAGATTTGATTCTTTTCCCCTGGGTCGTGCATCTTATTTGCATTTTATTCTTTCGTTCCTCGTGGTCGAGAAGGCTTTTCTTCCTCGACGGAAGGAATCTTCTTAACAAGTGAAGGAAGACGCCGTGAAAGCCGTCAGCATAAAGGGAATTGTGGAGTATGTTTCAACGGAAAGACTTAATATGGACCAGCTACTCAATACCTGGTTTATCCTGCTTCGAAGGATGAACGAAAATGTACGGACAGTTAAGTTGTGGGAAATAGCGTGAGTGAACTCAAAGTAAGTTGCCGCACAATTGTTAAAGCGATGAAAACGAATCGTAGGTTAAAGCTACTGACTCAAATAATGTCACTGAAAGCATTATATTTAGTGGATGTGAGGTTTTTCGAAGGGGCATTTCTTGAGTAAATTACTCTTACATTTATTTCCAGTAACGAAGTTCCTTTAAGGTGAACCAAAAATCTCCATCGTATAGTAGATTAGAACAGAACTCAAAGAAACTAGAAGAAGAATTGTTTGCTTAGTATTTTTGAAAATTGCTCATAAGATAGTGAATGCATGCAGTAAAATATTTGATGCCTAAGGTTACTTCTGGGTTGGCAGTTTGTACCATTGGCGCTGAAAACATCGCTAAACAAAATCAATCAGGTTTATTGGAATGACAAGTGCTGTGGTGCTGTTCTTGAATTACTCGCTTTTAAGCAGTTCACAATTCGAACATTTTTCCACAAGATATTAGCAAATCCTTAGGGCTTATCAAAAACAGAATCGAAGGCTGAATTATGTTTCAAGTTTCTGTTTATATTGTATAGCGTTTCTCTTGCGCAGAGAACATAGAGCCTAAGAGAATTTGTTCTGATGACATTTACTCATCCAAGCATTGCTATTCTCTTTTTAATTTTGTAAGCTGAAATACCATTAAAGCAACACTTTGATAAGGCACGGCGGGAACATACCACTCGTAGAGATCTAGTACGCGAAGGTAAGTTTTCGGATGAATCCTGAAATAAAAATAGTCCTATAGTATGTAAATGTGACTACTGTTACAATATCACAAGCAGTACATTTTAAAGCTAAAAATGTAAAACCAACAACCCTTCAGATGAAATTTGGAGTTTCAAAAGGAGTTTCTTAACTCACTGAACATCATACTTGTATCAATGTGGTCTCTACTTCGTCTGCAAGAGTGCTAAAGCTAGGGAAACAATTTAAGCTATGAAGTGTGTTTTGTCACTCCAGCGTCACTGGGAGATCGGAGAAAAGTTGACAAACAATTGTTAAGCTCAAAATTTTCCAGCTCTACATTTTTGTTGTATACCTCAGTTACAAGCATTTTGCTGCGAGGCATCAACATGAAACATTCAAAATATTAACTATTCAGTATGAGAACGACGAATAGCTTGTCAATAATAATACCTACTTATCCCGAGTATTTTTATTCATTCATTCATTCATTCATTCTGTTTATTTTGCCTTTTTACTTAATATGCAGTATTTATAAATGTTTTAATGTGAGGCGAGGTGACCTGTAGAAACCATCAGGCTTTTAGTTGAGGCCACCTCGTACGTAACAATACGGTTACATAAATAGTGCAACAGTGTGCGGCTTTGCCAGTTCAGTAATTATTTTAGTAAAAATTCTAGTAGTTTTTTCTTAAAATTGAGAAAACTTAACAATGAAGTGATTGTAACAGGAAGGGAATTCCAGATCTTTGGACCTTGGTAAAGAATTTATCAATTTTATCAATTTCAGGTGGACTTCACCTGAAATTTATCAATTTCAAGTGAAGCACCGTTAAAGAATCTTTATAAGAGTATGGAAAGAAGAATGCGACTTAAATGAATTCCATAAAGGTAAGCTTCAGAAACCAAGTAAAACCCTTCATGCAATAAATATCAAGAAAATAGGTTCGCATTTTGGTCATATTAAGGCTAGTGTTATAATGGCAATGTATTGAAATATTCAAGTTATCGATCTCTTTAGGAATAAATACGTTTAAACATCAAAGGAAACTATATTTATCTCCCCTGGAGTGAAACGGAAAATGGCCGTACTGATTTCAAACTTATGTTTGGGACAAAAATGATCAAATATTAAGGAACTGAATTTGTTTCTAAAACTGATCAAAAAAAGAAGAAAAATTTTGTTGACAGAATTTGAAAAATTTAAAATTTTTTGACAGACATTTAACTGTGCCAATGTTTGGCTGCGTGATTTCTATAACTACTGTGTACACTCTTAAATTTCCAAGTTTCCTTTGAATGCAGTTTCTTTAAGCTTTTGCCACTATATACATCTCTACAGTTTAAACATCCCCTTGTGTTATCCCTGTCGAGTTTTCGCAATCTGCATGTATTTTCAGAAAATTACTGGTGTGATTAAGTATTTTCTCATGCAGTAATTGAGCCATTTTAGGACTATTGCATTTCTAATAAAATTCCTTATATGTTCGCATGTACTGTGCGTGACAAAATTCGACGCATTGAGGCTCTCCAAAACATAAAATTTGATTCTTTACAGATTGATTTCAAATCATATTGAAATAATTTTAGTAATAAGTTGCTAAACTTCGAAAAAAATGAGTGTTTTGTAACGACTGGCTGCTTTTCTACGAGTTGCCCAAAATTTCGCTGAATCTACAACAAAGTAGGATAGTTTTGTGTGAATCGCTATAACTGTAATATCAAAGTTCAACAGTGTGCATCTACATTCTCAAAGCAGGATTAATTTTTCTGTGAAAAACTGGACAAAACAGCGACGTAATGTAAGTGCCAGGTGATCGATACCCTTTATTTCTATCAAATTCTCTGAGGAATTTTTTTTTTTTTGGAAGAAACAAAATTCAGGGAATCACCGTTTTCTCCAAGAAAGGAGTAACTCTCTAACGTAAACGCCTGCTGTTTGTGAACAGTGAATAATATCATTTTATTTTATTTTTATTTTCCAAATTGGTGAAAAGAGGGCTAACAAAGCGACGTTAATTTAACTGGGTTCTCTTGAGGTTTTTGTTTTTTTCACTACGTTTAAACTACCATTTAAGAAGATCCTTTATTGTGCCCCACTCTTTGTAACAGTCAAACAAAAGTTAAATTTCAACCTCTTTTATATAGCTCTTTTACCGATTCTCTTCTCCGTGTGAACTTGACAACTGGTGATGCAAAAAATTTATCACGTGACCAAGCCTTTACAATTTCAATGGTATGATCGGAATGTAAACAAAAATAACCACGTCAAATCCACTGACTTCGTGAGTGTTTGTTTTTGTAATGAAATGAAATGTTTAATTTATGGCAAAATAAGAAAATACTTAAAAAATTATTGAGTTTTGAAACTAAAGTACCTTTACACATATCTTCATTTGTAATTTTACACCGTGTCGACGCTCGACTTGTACGAAAAAAGACTGATTTTCGTTCCGTTGTTTGTTTCAACGTATTTACTCCCACTTGCAAAAATTTTGCAATCGACTAACTTTTTCAAAGCTTTTTTTTTAGAGATGAGCGTTGGTCTCGATGATGCTAACAATAAAATATAATTAACTTTTATGAAGTTTTCAAATTTTCAAAGCCAAGGGGAATAATAGCCTGCGAACGCAGACGTATTTCCGGCTGTCGCTTGTCTCCGCTGAAAAATAACGTCTGCGAACCCGAGCCAGGAAACGATTTCTGTGACGTAATGACTTTTGTTTCTCCTTGGCCAATCAGATTCCATGATAGAATGAAACTTGACTGCTCCTCGCAGCGAATACCTCGCGCAGTAGTTCTGGGGTTACTTGAGCTAAACTGTGATTGGCTTAAAATTCCTACGTCACAGAAATCGTTTCCTGGCTCGGGCTCGCAGACGTTATTTTCGGCGGAGACAAGCGACAGCCGGAAATACTTCTGCGTTCGCAGGCTAGGGGAATAAGTGATCTTGACTTGATTGGAGCTGATTTTACGCTCATAAACCTGCGGTTTATATCTGACTTACCGGTTCTGTAGATGTTTTGAACTTTATTTGGCTCATTATTTGTCATTAACCGTCCAGTAACTCATATGTATATTTTCTATTTTGGATCATGTGATGTTTTCTTGAGAATTGCTCCTTTGTTTCTCCAAAAATTATACATTCAAATACACGTGTTGAAATGTGAAAATAAAATGATTACATTATATTGTTCTCGTCAAGTGCTCGCTGAAATCGCAAAGAAATTATTTCTCGTATTACTTGGCTTTTACGAAAATCATGACGAAAATGATTTTCATTTGTCTAGACAAACTGTATCTTTTGACAGGGCAGGTTAGTATTATTAGGCATCAAAAAAATAATCCAGGCTAATTTACCTCGTAATTTATGTGCGCTAATTTGATGAACGTTTGGATTGATCAACATCTATTTTCTCCTTGCATTAGCAACATATTTTCAAGGACAAAAGTTGAGAGAAGAAGGAAATTCACTGCCATACATGAAAGATTGTCTTGATGTACCAAATCATTTTCATGGGCGAGCATTGAACTAAACCACATGCAATACTGAACATAGACTTGGAAAATTCTTTGAAGGTTTCCATATTTAACCCGTACATTTTCTTTCTCTCTTAGTGTCTTCAACAAAGCTTACTGAATGCGGTGGATCGAAATCCAGAACACAGACTCCGCAGAGGAAAAGAGTTCATAAAGAAGCCAGGAATATAAGACAAGATAGTTACAGGTTAACATAACTTAAGATAATGTTTTCCAGTCATCAGAAAGAATCTACCAAACTTTAGTCAAGGAATAACTGTTCTCACAAAACCTGCAAGAATCGAGTCGTAAAACTTAAACTTACAAAAAAACTAAGGAAAGAAATGGAACATTGTCAGGAGACGAGAGAATTATTTCCTAGTACTCTAGCATCCAATTGTCTGACATAATAAATTCAATTTTTGTTTAGGTCAACTATTGTTTCAACTGCTGTCATACTGAGGTATTTTGGACTGAAAAACACTTCCAAAGACTGTTGATATCAATCTCGCCTTCATCGTTTTAACTTAGTGCCTTGCAAAAATGTTTGAAATCGTGCAAAATATTCCTACTAAATAGCTTAGGTAGGGTTTTTTTTTCGGTGTAATAACAGAGCAAAATATTACCGCCGCAAAATAGTACAACGGAGCATCTAATCAAAACATGTGAGAATATGTGACGATCACATGTTCTGTTGTGTTATTTTGTGGCGGTAATGTTTTGCTCTGTGATTATACTGGAAAGTGCGTGAGTTATTTAGGAGTATTTTGCACGAATTCAGAAATCAATTTGCTCTTTGGTTATTTTAGCTTTTATTTTACGACAGTCAAGATCTTTAAATACTCAGTTGCAACTAGAAAGTATTTATCAATGCAAAATCGTTTTCAAACTTTATTAACGAGATTTTTAGTAGGGTTTGTTTATATTTACAAGCGGTCTTTAGATTTAACAATTTAGCTTGAGAAGGAGCAGTATTCGTTTCCAGTTTTTTTTTTTTTTTTTTTTCATTTTCCCCTCAGTTATTTTTCTATGAATACTGGAATAAGGTATTTATAATATCCAGATTTCGCAACAGTATTGTATAATCGTTACTTTTATTCAAACTTTGTAATCAAGCGTAATGAAAGCTTAATAAAATGAAAGCAATCAATGAAATGTTTTCACAACTTTAATTGTGTCTATCATCTATTGTCTTATTTACTTATTCAATAAACAAATAATTTTAAAAAATTCGCGCTTTTAAAAGAGGCCTGGAAACTATTCGGAATGTAGGCTATCTCTTTTACTATTTTTTGACTATGTAGGGTTGCCGCGAAGAAAAAATTCTGCGCTTTTGAACAGGGTCTAGTCAGAAATCAAACACATATTTGGACTTTTGATGGGAAAAACCATTTGCCCAGTGCAAGATTTTTCCCGCCAAAAGACAGTATATTTTTGACTCAAAACCAGACACCATTCAAAAACTCAGACTTTTTTTCTAAGGACATTTTTCCCGCCAAAAGACTTAGTATTTTTTTTGACTTGTTTTTGCTTGCTTTTAAAAGTGGAAAATTTTCTCACCAAGACTCAGTTTTTATTTCAACTCTTTTCTTGCCCTCTTTTAAAAGCGCAAAATTTCCTGCCAAAAGACTTAGGTTTTGTTCGACGTTTTTTGCCACGAGCTGACGAGTTAAAGAAGATCTCCTCTAAACTAGATCCGATTTCTGTTGTCAAGTCAACACGAGCTATGACGATTCAAAACATTTTATTTCAACATTTCTTCGCTTTGCTCGTAACGTGTACTCTTTTGGCTTTTGTCAACGGCTTTGAACCTGAAAGAAAAGCAAATAAAAACATTATTCAAAACATCAAAAACATTTAGAACAGTGCGCTCACTTTTATATAAGAACCCACTAACTAGGAACGTCTGGGCTAAGCTTGGCAAAATTTTTAATACATGTCAAGATCACTTTGATTTCATCTTCTTTTCTCGTTTTTGCATTTTGCAGAAGATATAAAACAACTAAAATATCCTAAAACATCCTAGTAAAGCAACTCAGCTGAGTCGAAAACTCTAAGTTACTATGGGCTAATAACATGAGTAGAATCTTACACTCCGCACTACGAATCCCAAGTTCAGAATATAAGTTCTCGTTACTTTTTTCTATACAACATTCAATGGAGGGTTCTGAGAATTTGTTTTAAATCAAGACAATATTTTCCCAGCTGTTTGCTTGGCAACTAATGTGTGATTTGCTATCAGAACCCATATTGGTTCCTCAAACAGGCTTAGCACGATAGTCGCTGCACACGAATAAATTGCAATAGGCCCTTTGCAGCTAAGCCATCACGTGACCTATTTTTCATAACGAATGCCAGAAATGGAAAAAGCATGTCGAAAATATCAAAATGGCCAAGTTTGAGGCCCCCATCATTAAAGAACGAGATTTTATGACGGTCCAAATCTTTAAAATAATAAGAAGATTTGTATGGAAAACGTTGCTGGAGAGCAAGATCTTGCTCTCCAGCAACATGTTACATACAAATCTTCTAAATATTCCGAAAATTCAAACTGTCGTATAAACTTACTCTTTAATTCCAGGGGCCTCAAACTTGGCCATTTTGGTATTTTCGATGCGCTCTTTCCATTTCTGGCATTCTTTAAGTTATAGCCCATAATATAAAAATTTTCTAAGAAAAATTTGGTCACGTGACCCCAGCTGCAAAGGGTCTATTCTCTCAAAATTATATTCGAAGTAACTCGGTTATGAAAATTGAACCAAGTGGTTATTTTATCTGCCTTAACCTGTAACATTTCTGAAACGATTCACACAACCAAACAGTTTTTGTAACACTGGAAAAAGTTTCCTTCGATTTGTCTCTAAATATTCAAACGAGCATGGCGCAATAGCTTGTCCCAAGAAATTTGAGATCAACTTATTGTGTAAAAAAAAAATGTATATAGGCGCTCTTTAGCATTTATGTCACTTGTAATTTGTGAGAGGATCGAAAACATGTCAGACAAAAAATATACTTGTGTTTTGTTCTCGCAGTGTTTTATTTGATCTATATTTGAAAAACCCAATCGAGTAATAATCTGATATATATGCACACAGTATACTTATTAATTATATTCTTAGATTTAAGTAACACTCCGAGATTGTACTCACCACGGTTGACAGTTGTTCTTCGGGCCAGTTAAATGGTCCAGAGGCTGTCGAGAAAAGTAAAAATTAATAGGGGAAGTAGTAGGAAATCAAGTACATCACGGCATTCCTGACTGAAATGAGGTGAGATAAGCGTAGATGATTCATTCTACCCAGAGGTCATAAAGTATTTCTGCTGACTCAACGAGAGATGGAAAACGCAACATGTTAGAGAAAGGAGTCGGACATTATAATGAATAACAATTAACTTTCAATATTAAACGTTCTTTCATGCTTTCAGGCTCCGTCTAAACGACACCAAACAAATTTCTAGACTCACAGGGAACTAAATATAGCCACTAAATGAGATATCAAATATTTCAGGCCAGTTACCTTGCAAAGACGAGTCCTATCATCGTGGCAAATTCAGTTCTAGACTTGCAGCGTATTTTGCCGTCCAAACGTTTGCGTCTCCCTGAAGTTTTGGTTTGATGTTTACTGCGTTTCTCACTTAACAAACTTTAGGAATTTCTTCTTTCCCCGAAGCTTGGGAATTTATCAAACTCTCAAACTCAGTGTTCAACAGAGACTCCTTTAGAACGTGGACTATCGAAGGAACCGTTTCACACGTGCAGCAAATCTTGAATACATTAATTTTCGAAAATGGTTACGATCTCTGCCATTGGCCAAACAGAAACAATGATGAAGACACTCACACTTTTTATTCATTTTTAACTTCTCCAAAAACAAGAAAAAAAAAATATACCAAAAATAAAAGGATACAAACAAAAACAAAAAACGAAAAAAAAAAAAAACCATTGGCCTGTTTCAAACTTTAGTTGCGTTTATTCATCTCAAAATTCCGGAAACTCAGAGAATTATTAAAATTACGAATATTGTACCTCGCGAGGTTCTTTTCGATTCATTTTTCATTCGTCACTGGAAATAGCCAGAAATTCAAACAGGAATTTTTGGTCGAAAGGAAAGCGTCATTCACTTAGGGTTTTCTTTTTTCGCAATCTTGAAATTTTTAACTTTTAGTAACTGTTTACTCGTCCCAAGCAGAACATTTGATATGTCAACTATTTGTTACTTCGTGTAATCTTGCCATAGCAACCGCATTTTGACATGCTGGTCAAGCCAAGTTTCGTCTTTTTCACGGAATTTTACGAGAAACATTTAAGAAGGTAAGCGAATAGTTCGGAAATTTCCTGGGAAATATTACAACAACAAAATTCGAGACTTCCGCTCCTTTTTTTTTTTTTTTTTTTTTTTTTTTTTCGCATTTGGAATTCGCATTTCCGGAATTTCCGGAAACTTTCCCAAGCTATTTCCGTACCATTTGCTCCCTTTTCGGAGTTACGGAATGTTTTGGCCGAATGGAAAACGTCCGCCAGAAACTCCAATCGAAAATTTCACGAGCGGACTCGAAGGGAACGGAAATGTTGAAGAAAGAAAAGTTAACAGAAAGCAAAACTAAGAAGCAATGAAATTCAATGTCCTACCTACACTCTGAAAGTGACGTCTTTTTCTGCGTTAAACGGGGTCCCAGCTTTTTGCTACAGCTAAGCCTTAATTAAAACTAAAATTAAGGGTGTTTTCATCAACTTGTACCGTTGCTATGGTAACTTGTAATGCTAAGAAAATGTGTATAACTTTTTCGCCAATAATTGGGTGATGTAGCAGCTCTCGTTTGGTCTCACATGAATGGCTTGCTACCCTTTGAGAGGACAATAGAACAAACAACAGAAACAATGCCTCTAGCCCTAAAACAATAACAGCTGCTAACAATGAAGAGAATTACAAGCTTACGAGAGATGCTACACTTCTGCAATAATTGAGCATTAGTTTGATGCCCTTACACTTGTGTCAACTGAAAATGAAGAGTTGCATTATTTACCTATCAAAGTAGAAATGTTGTAACATTGTGGAAACCACGTCAACCTTTCCCAACACGATTTCACAAACCGCGACAGTAACCCCTTAAGGCTTGTACAATCCATCAAACAGAATGCTTCTCGCCGTAAAAGGTAATAAACGCAGTAGGTAGGTAGGTAGGTAGAGCATATCCAGGTTTCTATAGCATGAAGCACTTAAAGTACTTTACTCCCCCTCTGGTTAGGATGGTAGTTCATTGCAGGGTGGGTTACCCCCAGCTTTAAGATCGCCGGTACCCATTTCTACATCTGGGGGGAGGGAGGCACTGTGAGAGTGAAGTGCCTTGCCCAAGAACACCACACAATGTCCCCGGGCTGGGCTCGAACCCAGACCGCCTGAGAAAGTACAAGGAGAAAGGCACACAGGGATTCAAGAACTCATCTTTACTTCTGTCACGAGATAAATTATTACACACGTCAGAAGTTAGATCAGTAAGAAGACGGAGATTGATAAAACGGCAATCCTTAACTTGGTATGAGACTATGTTCAAGGATACTGGAAGCTAAAAAAAACTTCTACTGTAGGTCTTTTCCTTCTTTGCGTGGTTAAAACAAAAAAAAAAACGAAATATATTTACATCGAGCTACATGTACATAAAAGGGACGAACAAACGGCTATCACTGGGTGTAATTTCCGACATGGAAAGCTGGTAGCTTTTGTTTTCCAATGGTGCGCGTTCCAATTTCGCCGTTCGTAGATACAGCATTCTTCTCGTTTCAAGTTGCCAAGCAACAGACATGTTCGAGGATTCCTTTAGCGAAGATGTTTCCACGTCAGCGAGGAGGTGGAGGCCCAAACCTCTGCGGCCCGCCCGGTGGAAAAGGACCTGGAAACAAAGCAATCAAAACAGTGCTTTTCAGTTTATTTGATTATTTAACCCTTAAGCAATACTAGCGGCGATAACTTGTTTCGCCGCTGTAACAAATCAAAGAAGGCAGCCCGTCAGAGTGACGGGCTGCATACCTTAGAGAGGAAAAGCTTGACTTTATACGCTACGCTAGAAGAAAAACTCAAAACAATGGTTGAATAATGTAGAAAATCCTACTGGTAATAATAGCCAAAAGGCACAAGTATAGTTGTAACACTAGGCAGTATAGATGGAAACTGAATTTGCAAGTTTCTCGAGAAAATTACCAATCAATCAATATTGGAGCCAGTTCGACTGTTGAGAGAAGAAAAGAGACGACAAAGCAATCTTTGCAGCTGTACAACTTTTAGGCTTAGGCACTACATGTATATATAATAACTGCTATTGTTGTTGTCACTGTTGTAGTTGTTTGGGGGAAGATCGTATGGAACGTACGCTCAAAACAAATTCTCTGAAAGATTGTCAAAAACAAATACCGAGGCTAAAAAGTCTTCAGAAATTATTGGCGCGAAAGTCCATAAGTTTCAGCGTTCCGGTTTCCCCCCGCGGTGATACCCTCGGCCCAGGCTATCACTCTTTTTTTCGAAGTAAGCTATAATATACACCGACTTTCTCTTCGCGTTATTGTACATAATGAACACAACACTCCACAGCGGAGCTTTAACTAAGTGTAACAGCAAATACAAATGAATTCATAACAATTGCCTTTTTGCACAGGGATACTGTTAGTTGACTAACGTCACGATATGCAATATCAAACAGGGCACTTTGCAGTCACCCACCTCCAGGCGGCATCATCCTAAATGGCATTGGGGGCGGAGGACCCAACAGACTCGGTATTCCACCGGGTGGTCCCATGTCATTCTGCATGGGCGGTCTACCACCAAACTGCATGGGAGGTGGTCTGGGTAGGAGACCGCCACCTGGGTGATCTGGACGACCAAGCAGAGGCTGTTGAACCAAGTTGATGCTTCATTAGAGTGGTTTTCAGTTAAGCATGTTGTAGAACCAAACCAAAACCAATTGCTTGCCTATGAAACTACTCGGCCAGTCAGCAAAAGCCAAAACCAAAGTAACTGCCTGATTACTTTCGACACTCGCTAGTAAACTGCTCTACATGTATATCTAAGTATTGATTGTACGCCTCCAAAAAGTCACAATAAACTAAGGACATTTCATATTTAGTCAAAAAGTAAGGAAATATTGGTTTGGAGGTAAATGGCAAGTGAATACGTCTTACGGTTTACCTTCTTGAAAAGTTGTTTTTTGAGGGGAAAGAAAGGAAGGCAAAGTGAAAAAACGATTGCCATTTACCCCCAAAATGAAATTTTTGAACTTTTGACTAAGTGGAAAGTGTCCTAAGTCTACTTTCCTTTACAAATGGCAAAAAGGGATTTTTCCAAGATGACGGCAGAATTTCCACTAGCAGGTACATGTATCTGTAGAATGCTGTAAACAGGCTAGGTACTGTCCATTACGTTTGTTCATTGCCGCTGTAGCACGTGGGTATAAAGAAGGTTGGTTGAACATTCAAATGCAGTGTAAACAGATATTCAAATATACAAGGTAGCAAATAGTGGTGTTGCGAAAATGCATAGAGCATACATGTACATTAGAGACTATAGTAGCACTGTTAATAGGTAAAAGCTGTCTGGATAAATCCTGATAAACCCTGTCAAATGTCTTGAAGCAGCAGGTGGGATAATGAAAGTAGGAAGTACATGTAAGGGCCAAATATATATTTGCTGTTAGTCAGAATTAGTGAACTCCAGTCAAAGCTAGAAGTAAATAATTTACTTCAGGTGGCAAAATTGGCAGCTGCTGGCACACTTTGACAGGGCTTAAAAAGACATACATAAAGGTACTATACAGAACAATATTTCAACATGGGTAACTGAAATGACCTGGTTAGCACGACATGTATTAAATGCAAAGAAAATTCAAACACTACATGTGTAAAATGTGCAACCCTGACCTGAGGTGGTGGTGGCATGTTTGGCGGTACAGGTGGTGCAAACTGACCTCCCTCCATGGGTGGAGGTGGGGGTGGTATTTGGCCTGGGGGACCTACTGCACCAGGTGGGGGAGGGGGAGGTGGTTGGTCAGGCTGTCCAGGCATTGGAGGCATGCCAGGCATTCTTGGAGGAAACATTCCTGGTGGCGGGAAGCCAGGTGGCGGCATCATACCAGGTGGAGGCATACCTGTTAACAGAAACAAACCATGACAAAAAAAAAAAAAAAGATATAGTTATATGGTTAAGTTCAATGGCAAAAGGTTGAGATTTAGGATTACAAGTGGCCTGTTACAGGTTCTTGGTCTGTCAGGCCGAGAAGAAGGAATCAAGGATCAAGGCAAGCAAAAGAACAAGGGGTATTTGGAGGTTCAAATGCATGTAACTTTAAGTCTGGGGTAAACATGTTTTCTACTTCTTTGAAAAAAAAAATATTGCCAGGAAAAGTCTTTGAAACCCAGGACCTGTTGACAGATTTAGTACATAAGGGAATGAAAGACTGAGACAGCAATTGGAATCTTCCCCATACAAAGGGGCATTATTAAACGCCTAATGCCTTCGCTCAACAAAGGACTTAAATCCACCAAAGAACTTTCAATTGCCTTTTCTCATGATTATTGCTTTTAGTTTTGTCTCTTCGTTGTTATTAACATGCTATTTAAGAGCTACATGTACATGTATGTTGCATACATATTCTAGTCTGGTGACGGTATACACGATGTGGTTCTTAACAAAATATCATTCAATAATAATTATTGTTAGTTTTGTCCTTTATTGTGTGAATACTTGGACACAATAAAGATTTTCGGCTTCTCTTCCATTCTCAAAAGTAAATTAGACAATCAAATGCAAATTCTATTGCAAGATCAATATGTGAGCAGCTTGCACTAGTTGTTTTCCATAGACTAAGTAAGGAAACATGATAAGCATGCACTTTCTAAATGTAAGTAAGATACAATTTACCTGGAGGAGGCATGCCAGGTGGAACAGGAGGCATTGGCGGGCCAGATGGAGGCATATTAGGCGCACTGGGCATTGAGCTTGGTACAGGCACAGCCATGATGGCAGGCGGCATGACTGCAGCAGCTGGTGCTAGTGTTGTAGCTGCAGCAGGAGCTGGTGGTGCATCTGCAAACAGCTGATGAGGTCTGTCTGCTTGGGCGAGAGGATTTTGTGCGGCCAAGAGACGCTCTGTAAAGAGAAAATGCTTGAGATCACATTGAATGCACTCTGGAAAATATGTCTTAAATAATTTTTAAAGTGCAATGATCAAAGTGAAATACAGTGCATTTTGAAGATTGCCCTGTAACCCTGTAAGCAATTTTTCCATTGTAAACATAACCTAAGGTTAGTATTCATACTGAACATGTGTGTATATAATATTTTTGACCAACCTGCCTAGATGGAACTTTAAGAAACCCACTTACTGTACATGTAGCTACAATGTATTGGCAGGTGAGTCCCAGATACTCATAATGTATTTACCATAAGTTAAGTCTTGTAGTTTTGCAGATGTTGTTACATGTATTGTTGCTGTTGTCAAGTGCAAGATAAGACTAGATGATCCCACTAGCTAGACAAACTACTGATACTGATTGTTAGCTACTTGTGCGATGTAACTGAGTGTATTACACATCACTAAATGTCAATTATGCATTAATGTTCAATGCTCCCTCTTAGCAGAGCAATTGCCAAATACATGCAATTCCCAGATGAAAGACATGTGCACTGTACACAAAGGTGCTTTTATTAATATCCATACACACATACCTGCTGCAGAGCCGTGTCTTTCACCTTTAGCTTCTTTCTTGAATGCATAGGAGATTGTAATTGGTCGATTACACAAGTATTGCCCATTCATAGCTTCCATAGCTGCATCAGAGGCATCAAAACTTGCAAAGTTGATGAATGCAAAACCTTTGGAGTTGCCTGTCTCGGGATCTCGCATAATCTGCAAGGAATGCACTTGTGAGAATTTACACACTATCTCAGATCAAAGACAGTATGGTTGGAACCATCATTATCAAAGAAAGAAAAATTGAAATTAAAGTTCTTTAAGTAATTCATATCCATGTATTTAAGTACACATGCAATTATTTATCCATGTATTTTCTGTGGGAGTGGGGAGAGCTTACTTACTTTAGGGGTTTGGAGAATAACACCAAAAGCACTAAATGTGTCATAGAGCAGCTTTTCATCAATCTCTGGATCAAGATTTCCAATGAAAATGTTTGCACCAACATCAAGATTCTTATTGTGTGCCGATGCCTGAGAAAGAACACAGAGTGTAGAGTTAGAACCCAGAGCCATGTATGCATGTACACTTGTGTACTACAATGTTTATACATTAACCTTGCAACAAAAATAATATCCTTAACTTACATGTCTATGAGACAAATTGAAGTTTATTTTTTTTATTTCATAACAATAATTTGCGTCATATAAGAAATAGAAGACATTAAATGTGTTTCTATTGAGTTATAGAAGCATGACTGGAAGTTTGGGAGAACAAGAAATGCTGTGGGAACATGGGCTGAAAGGCAAGTGTTTACACAGCTTTCTTGAGTTCTCGCAAACTTTCACTAGTGTTTCCATTAAACAATTAGATTATGAGTTGGAGATTTCTATCATGTGATAGTTGACACCAGTGCAGCCCAAGTCAACTATCATGCATACAAATCGAATAATCTAATTGTTTCAGTATAAATCTACTAGTCAGTCAAAACTTATATTTAAATCCTCTTCAGACACCTCAAAAATATAAAGAAGAGGCCGTCA
This sequence comes from Orbicella faveolata, assembly GCF_042242905.1. NCBI lineage: Eukaryota > Metazoa > Cnidaria > Anthozoa > Scleractinia > Merulinidae > Orbicella > Orbicella faveolata. Next base: position 22,492,132 of record NW_028301539.1, on the reverse strand, counting down.
TTTTGTTAACAACTGCGCACTGCTACGCTACTCACTATCTTTTCTGTTGTAGATAGTGCGTGCATGCTAGCCAATCAGAGAATGCCATTTGTGATAGAATGCTAGTAGATTTATACTAAAACTCGATAGAAACATGGTGAACATGTTTTCTGTTTATTTTAGAAAATTCTGCAATGAGAAAAGAAAACAACTTGTTTACTTTAATCATCAAAATCTGAATTCTCTTCATTGATGCATCATTGCATCAATAACTGCCTAGTTATAGAAACATGTTTTTTAACCTATCACCACGCATATTTTCTTTGACCTATTTTCTAACACTTACATACACATATTTCTACATGTGTTGTACACTGTAAAGTACAGCAAAAAGTTTTCATTCATTATTTGCAATTCTTATTCCAGCTATACTGAGTCATACATGTACATTATCAATATTATCAATCGATGGTTTTTGTACAAATTATTCTTGGTGTAAAACTTTTTTTAAAAGTTTGTACATGTATCTTGTTTCATAGTAATTTTCCTTTGTCACACATTCATCAACTAGTCTCCAACAATTGAAAATCCAAGTGGCTAATTGTACATGTAATGGGAGATTTTCTACAGTTGTAGCTCCACAAAACACTGACCACAATGAAAACTGAGCAGAGAGTTTACACATACAGTAAAAGCATAAAAGAAACTTGATTTCATCATTGCAAATAAAAGCCAATTCTTGCTCATTCAAGATCTCTGTGGCTATGTTATATTAGAATTAGCTAATCATTTTACAGTATAGAGTACATACAGCTGTGCATGTATCGAGTTATGGATGCACTACCCCAAAGAAGTTTTGAAGAGCACTTGAGAAACTACATAGAGAGCTGCTCTCAGCTACATGTATGTCTTGAGTAATTTGTACGCTTCTTGTACTAGATACATCCATAAACTTCTGGATAAACAGATGGCAAGCATTCAACAATCTTTAATAACTGCATACATGTATGTATTTACACAGTGCTAACATTCATGATTCTACATGTACATGTACATGTACTGTACCTTGTTTACTCTGATTGGTTTCCCATACACTTTTATCATGTTCATCACTTTGATGGCGTAATCAGCATCCTCCTCACCAAGAAATTCAATGAACCCATAACCTTGATGCAGCTGGGTTATACGATCTTTAGGCATGTGAACATTCACTAAAAGCATACACAAAATCAGTCTAAACAGTCTCACATGTCAACTCTTTGTATAATTATTGTGTGAACTCTGAGGCTCAAAACCCAATTATCAATACAATGTACATGTAATAATTTGTGTTTTAACATGTATTATAATAATTACATTGTACAGTGGCCTCATAGTTAGTGCACTCCTCTCCAGATCAAGCGGTCCAGGTTCAAGCCCTGGCCGGGGACGTCGTGAGAGTAAAGGCATTGTGGGAGTAATTAAAGTGTCTCACCCACATGTAAGAACACAACACAGTGATCAAAGCCAGGGGTCAAACCCAGACTGTTTGGCTCAGAGTCCAGTGGACTTACTATTGGGCCACTGTGATCTCGTACTAACAACCAGTAAAGATCTTGTTGCAAAATCCCATTTAGTCATGGTACTATCGGTCATTCTTTGCAAAAATATTATTACTTTGCATCCAAGCTTCAAGAACACCTTTCGAGCATCTGTACAGTACTGAGCTTTCAATTGGTACAATACTTTTATAGTAATCACCAGTGATGGCAATCAAATGTGGGACAAAGGGAGTTTTTGTCCACTGCTACATTTTTGTTCAGTGACAGTGCAGCTGAACAAGGTGTGCAGTACATTGTATACATGGATTTTCAAAAAACTTCAACTTACCAACTGGCCCTGCTTGGAGAAAAAGTTCCCACAGAAGAGTCTCTGAGACTTTCTCATCCAATCCTCCAACATAAATTGTGGCATCTACATGTATGAAAGAAACAAATGTTTGCTTGTCTGTGAAAACCAATAGCCTTACTGGTGAAAATGATTATAAATGCCCCAAGTCAATAAATAATTACATTATTATTGATTTGATCATATCACGATGAGATGTTTATCACCTATATGTCACAAGCATAGCACAATCAGAAAACAATTCAGTAGACCAGTCAAACGCTCTAAACACTGAACTACCATGTCTCGGAAAAAGTGCCCTCTGGTCATCCCGGACAGGTAGATTTTCCGTCTGGGCAAGTAACATTTCAACATGCACATGGACGCGTGAGAAAAGTGGTAGAGCTTAGCGTATATGGAAATCCTTAAAGTAAATCGAATGAAAGTAACAAAGCACCGGCTTTTGTCAGTCTCGTGTACAAACGATCGCTCAACGTTTCTGATGGTTACCTCTCGCGTTAGCCAAAGCGAATGGCAAAGAAGCATACAGATTTATAACTGGTATACGAACACAAAGACAGAGCATTTCGAGTGGATTTATGTGTGACATAAGCAAGCAATTCCACTTCAAGGACTTGAAAAGGATCAGAAATTTTATACATTACCTTGATTTCGTTCGGCGATCGGTCCGGCCGCCATGCTGAATTTCTTGGTATCCCAGCATCCCTCTGTCTAAAACACGATTCACCGCTGCACATTAGTACAGCCGTTTCCATGGTAGTCTCTCGGACCCAGACCATTTTCAGATCGCTACCGAAGTGAGAGACTGAATGTTAGCTCCAGAAGAAAAACCTACTGACACACTTCAGTTGAACATAAATTTGAAGAGATGTAAAAAGCGAAGAAAAAGGGGTTTTGAATCCTTTTAGACACCTCCGTTTTTGTCCTCGTCAGGGTTGTTGGTGGTAGGCAGACCGCTGTTCATGTTCCGAGGAACCATCGCAGACCGGACCCGACAAAGCGACGGAAAATCGCACTTAACTGAGGTGTCAGTAGAGCTCTTAACAGATTATTTTAATAGAGATTCTCCGTCATCCAAAAGCTTTGCATAATGGCAAAGAATAGATCACCGCTTCGAGTTTACTTGGAAGTTTAATTTCCAACCCCACAATGCATCTGATAGGTGAATCACGTCTGGCACCTGACGGAGACCAAAAAATTGGGTCAGAAAATCTTTGTACATTAGAATCTCTCATTTGTCAAACCCTCATTTTATTTAAACTCCCGGTACTTTGAACCGAAAGTGGTTGGTTACCCTTGAATTTGTTTCACTGTTATTTTTCTCTTGATTTCTCGATGCAACCCCTCAACCAATTTTAGTTTCATTTTTGACGACTTTTTAATTAAAGTTCGAGAACTCGGGATTCCTCCAAATAACCCCGTATTGCGCAATACAGATAAACAATAGCCTCCATTTGGCGCGAAGATACGCTCGAATATTTGTCTGCGGAAATTATCTGTTCCGAGAAGCGAACAGTTTACGCTCTCGGAAAACTATGAGCTTTGAAGAGCAAACAATGTGCAAGGACAAATATCCTAGCGTATTTTCACGCTAAATGGAGTCTATTGTGTTTATCATACCTTTCCAATATTTTTTGCAACACGTACAGTTTTGAAAATTAGGGAATATCACTCGGATATTCCCCAGTTTTAGCTGGAGTAAATGCAGTCACGAGACGCGTTTACACCAATCGCGTGCGAGCGAAAATGTTTGATGATAGAGTCGTCACCTGGAACCCAGACTGAGTTCCTATTGTTTGTCAGTCTGTCTGCTGCAATCCTAATATTTGGATTCTTCCTTTTGTTCCTTAAGTTATGCTCTCGTTTGCCATGAGGAAACAACACTCACCAATAGCTCATGGTGGCAAGAAGCCAGCAGTCAGCCGTCAGTTAATTTTCTTGACACTAAATCCGTCTTCTTTCCATTTGTCGTGGCTCATTTTCTTTTACAGTAGGTTGTTGGCGGGCATCATAGAGTTACAGTAAGCACATTTGAACCGTGAACATTTCACTTTTTTTTTGTTTCTTGTTCTTTTTGTACATGTATATATTATTCCTTTTTTCGGTGACGATAGGCATGTTTGAGACTTACATTAACAACATACTAAACACTCAGACTGTTGATATGAAGGGCTTTCATTCTTTGGTCACTAACAAAACGGTACAAAAACATGTCAAATGTTCACGGCTCGAGTCTCCTCATTGCTTTAATTTAATTTACTCTCAACTCAGAAAATAAATTTGAAGATCGGAAAATCTATTTCAGCGGTCCCGCTATTTGAGATCCGTTGTAAGACCACCTTAACTTTTACTGATATGTCCCCTACTTCAAACAACTAATTATACTAAATCACAAAAAATGCTGTGTTCTTACAGGATGCCGATCTACGACGCGCCCTGAAAAAAAGTTATAACGATCCAGCTGGCTAATGAAACACTGTTAGTTTTTCGTGTCAGTTTTATGCAAATTTTCTCAAGCCGTGAGCATAATCAGTGAGTCATATCATGGTCATATTGAAGCATTCTAGTGAAAACGAATCGAGTTCGGAGGTCTCGTGAAAATCCTGTCGAGGAGAAACGCTTTGAAAAATCCCAGCGTGTGCAGCAGGAAGGATTCCATCTTCAAGGGTTTACTGAAATTGTGAGTACGTACACTGTTGGTAGCTAGCATTATTTGTATAAATTTTAAGATCGACGGTCAAACCTATGACCATTATGAGCAGTGATGAACCAAGGAGACGCGCAATATTTTCTAAGTTCCTTAAATACAATCTGTAATATTAGCTGTGCAAAAATTGGAAGACTTTTCGCAATATATTTTTCAACAGATCCAGGGACAATCAGTGCTATCCTACAAATCAGCTTCTTGCTCATTATTTCTTCGCATTGATTTCTCGCTGTTTATCTATTGTAATTTACATTCCTTTGTCGACGTTCTGTCATGTTTTGACATGAAAGGTCCTTTTAAGTGGTTCTATGAAACCTTTCACTGTGTTTTGGAGAAGACAGCAAACACTGATGATGGTCAAAGTCGCTTTAAATTCGAGTTACCGGGTCGCACCAAGCACTCTCTTGATCGCGAGCTGCAAGCTTTTACAAACAGTCTACTAGCTAATTCAAAATCTGAGGAACCTCGAGGGACTAGTTACATGTGTTTGGTGAATAACTGATATTATTGCCGAAATCTTTTCAAGATTAATTTGCACAAGACACACCGCTCAATCCAATGGCTTCCGCAATTTGCCGAGTCAATTGGTGAGCGCCGACTAATGGCAATAAGATTTTGGTTGTAAAAATTTTTAATATGGTCAGTAAATCTTTCCTTTGCAGTCATTTTTGTCTACACTATTTTTTGAATTTTACAGCAAATGTAAGCATAGTTTATGTATCGGTTAATTAATTCTAGGCTTTAACACACCCTCCGGTCTCCGCTCAGAGAGCCAAACTGAACTACTTCGACGATATCACTCAATGAAAAACTAAATCGAAAACCATTCAGTGGAAAAAGCTAAGAAATTGTGATGTTATAGAAGATAACTAAATAAGAGACTTCTCCAAGTTTTAGGCTCGTGCGTCTCCCCAAACTAAAAATATTTCGCAGAAATTTACAGAGCCAATATGAGAACGCTATGTTATTGTACATCTGTGGTACACCAATATGGCGGCCGGAAATCTGGAACTTAGGCGACGAATTATCAGTACTGAACAAAGTAGCACTAAATAAGCACTTTTTCTAATGCTCTAACTTCTAAAAAGGTTCAAAATCACGAGATAAGTATATACCATGTTTACAACACACTCGATCGTAGCCTTGTGTCACGCACCTCCATAGCCCTAAAATTTAAAATGCTCTGGTTTCCAAACGGAGCACGCTATTGAGCTGTAATATATAGATTTAGGCCAGCCTAAAAGCGTAGCTCCTGGGCCTGGTTGTTCAGAGCCCGATTAAGCTAACCCAGGAAAAGGTAGAATTTTGATTTGAGTTTTGTAACTTTCCGGTGAGGTTTTCTGTATGCTGTTTGGCCCTCTGTTTTGAGTTTTAATAATCACCATGTACAAAAAATAAGGCAGCAAAAACCATTTGTATAGAAGAAATAGTTATAATTCGGTTAACTTTTAATCCTGAGTTAGCGTTAACCGGCTTCCGAACAGTCTTGCGCTGTTTTCAACAAGTTAACCTGACATGAGCCCGCGATCCAATCGAAAATTAACACTTTATCAGCGGTCAACTTCAAAGAAACATGTGACCTCGATGAGCTGTAAAACTTGAGTCCGCGATATGGTCACGTGATACTGGTCAGCGGATACCTTATTTTGACAGGTATCAATTGATCATAACATGGATGTCTAATATCAAAGAAGTACACGGTAAACCAAGGCTGCATGTTTCTGTCAACCTTATTATAGGAAATTAACGCTTCATGAAATTAACGCGGATTTAAAAAATTCGTGTTAATTTAAGTCGCGTTAATTTATGTTAATGTTAATTTCCGCGCTGTCAATAAGGTTGCGCGTTAATTTCCGCGACGTTGATTACCATTATTTTCTCCCAAATCTGTGACACACTCCAGACATTCTTGACACGGCCAAACAATTGCTGTTTTTCAGTGTCACGCAATTCAAAATAGATCAAAATAAAAATTAAAACCGGTCAATAGATAAAGTCCAGAATCTGTATGTATGTATGTATGTATGTATGTATGTGTATGTCTGGAAAATGGAAGAAGGTAAATATACAAAGACTCTTGCCAAAATTCTGGTCACAGCAATTTTTCTTATGCGAGATATGCGGAGAAATTTTTACCCAAATTTATAGAGATTTGTATGGAGACGCCATGCCGGTGCCCATCCGTATGCATGACACCAACATGGCGGCCGGAAACCAACAGAAACATCTGTCACTGAGTTTTGCTACAAAAGCGTGAGTTCATCCCTTGCGGAACTCTAAAACATTAAAATAATACTTTTTCTAAGACATGAACTGTTCAGATAGCCAAGTTCCCCGAAATAAGTCACTTTTTTAACCATCATGACAACTCTCTAGGCCGTCATGTAAATGCCGCCTCACGCAAAAGCTTAGAAATTCAAGCGTAGTGTATCACAAAACCAAGAACCCATTCGGAGCGAAAATTTGTATGAATATTAGTTTTCAGCTGCTCTTATACATCATTTAAGTAAAATCTCAGGAAGATCAATAGTTTTGTAGCTACAAATCTTATTCGCGCACTTTACATTTCACATTAATCTTTCACATTAGGAAATCGTTAACCGTATTTCAACTGAATTTTGTTCGTGTTCGCTGTCAGCTTTACAGTGTTAAAATAAATTGGTTCCTGTTCTCAACAAATTCTGTTTTTTTTTTTTTTTCGGTGTCGCAGACGCGTTAATTTCCCTCATTTTGAAATTTTGCCCCCTCTCTCGTGTTAATTTCCTTTTTTGGGAAGCAAATTTACCTTCAATTCGCGTTAATTTAAGCCGCGTTAATTTCAAATAAGTTAATTAACACGTGTGTTAATTTCCTAGTAATAAGGTATTATTTGGAGTATGGCCGCCATGTTGCGCGACTCCGTCGCCGTCGTGCGTACCGGCCCAGCAGCAGTACCGCTAGCCATGATAACCATGAGAAAGTCAACTCATGGGTTTCCTTTGCTTTCCTATATGAGTATGGGGCTCCGCTTGGCGGCCCTTCGGGCCGCCGGAGCACCAGTATAAAGATACCGCCTCTCATGTCTGATGAGGAGAAAAACTTTAGTGACCCTTAAAGTTTTGGATTTTAAAAAGTGATGGCGTGACGTGAAAACGATCTATATCCACAACTTTTAGTATTTTCACAGAGAAATGTATGCCGGAGTGGGGGGGGGGGGGGAGGGGGGGAGGGGCAAGAGCTTGCCCCCTTGGCACATATTGTTTTGTTTTAAAATTTGGCAATTTGGGGGTCCCATACATGACTTAAGAATGGATTCTTATGAAACTGGACATATTTACTTAATTAGACATGACAAATCAAACGGTGAGGCTTGGTTTTTGTTGGAATGAAAAAATGTGAAAACGTTGACATGCGAGCGCGAGGCGAGTCCGGCGTTTTTGTACATTAGTAAGGGGGCGGGGAGGGAGGCATTTTTGACAGGAAGGAAAACGTAGAGTCACTTCGCCAGTGTTGAGGATGGCACACAAACAGAAAGTTTAACACGACACGTACAATGCAACGGTTGAAAAGAGCAAAGAAAGATCGCGTAAATAATACGTGAAGTTAGTAGAAAGGCAAGAGAGGTTGGGCAGCAGGTAAACGGGTTAATTTGAAAATATGGCGGTCTTTTAAGGCCTTGTACTGGCGATTCTTGATCTCCCTTAAATACTGGAAATCAGAAGCATTAATAGGACAACGAAAACAGGCAGATGTTTCTAGAGGATACATCAGATCAGAACTTTACTTCATTGAGCTTTTCAGGTAATGCATTTTCTGGCAATTGGAGGGTCAACACTGTCAGCTAAAAGCACATTCACAACTATAAATGTCAAGACAGAGCTACGGTGTCCCGTGATGGACGGAACAAAATATTTCTGTCCTTTTATCAATAACGAAATATCACGTAGAAAATCACGTAACTTCAGAGAGGCTTTTCGTGAAACACAAAAACAGAAAGTAGCTTAGTGCAAGTCAGTTAAATATTTAAGTGTACACAAATAGAAGCTGAACTGTATGCCCTAGTCGAGAAACAGCTACGAAAGCATTGTAAATCCTGCTTAGAGTTTATAATCAATTACCACTATGTTATCTTAGTAGTCATGTTTGACATCTTTCATTTATATAAGTTATGACACTAATTGCCGTAGCATTAAAAGCTTGTTTTCTCAGTTCCTCACTGGGATTTTGTAAATGATAAGTGCAAATATTAATTGTCTTGTGACAGTGACAGGTACAAGGAAATGTTTTTCTATTTTGACGCCAAGCCGAACTGTTTTTTAAGCTGAGACAAACTCAGTTCTTCCGTGGTGCTAAAGAATGAATCGATGCTTGAGCGATCAGTTCATAAGTTAGGGTGAGTTAGAGTTATTGTATGGGGTGAGGCGCTTAACAGTTAATTAATACAGCGATCTTAAAGTCGGCCAAAGGGGGGTTTTGTGTGTCTTAGATTATGTAACATAAGGCCATAAAGGTGTTACAGACATCGAGAACCGAAACGAACACTCGGGTGTAAGTGTCCTAACTGCATAGAAATGTATGTTTCGCAGCCTAGATCCAAATTGGGTCTTATTTTAAACTTACTAACGCTCACGGCGCGGGGGATATTGATATTACCATCTCCAATCACGCGGAGATGTTTTTTTCTCGAAGGTGGAAGAGAGGAAAAATAACGAAGGCCTGATATATTTATTTGACGAGACGCTGTAGAAAGTCCAGAATCTAGACTTCTCATGAACTTTTTTTGGCTTGGTTTTGAGACAACATTAAGTTTCATCCAAAGACAACCGTAAACTCCTAAATAGTTTCCTGACTATAAAAGAGTGTAACTTCCGGCTACAAAATACACTTAGGTGATGTTTGTGATAAGAAACCGCACATATCTTGCAACAGCGCCCAGTAGATTTCAAAAACATTAGTTCGGACGTACCGCGTCACGGAATAAACAAAAGCATGGTTAAAGTCGTTTCGGCATTTTTCATCCCTGGGCTTCGATTCCAGAGCGAACATTGAAAAACAGCATTAGGAAAGCATATGCTACAGTGAAGTACAAGTAAACTACGTACAATGTTCTTCATTCAGAGGGCCATAGGTTCATTAGTTGTACAAACTGTTACGTGCTACCTCTTTAAATAAAGTTTGATTGATTAATTGAGGAGCATTACAATCTGAACAGCAGCAACAACAACAACAACGTTTTTGGGTCTGCCAATATTTATGCATGGTACAGCAAAACATTTCAGTAAGATACAATGAAGTAAAAATTGGGGAAAATTATCGTATTCGCTTAATTGTATCTCCGTGAGCGGGAAAGATAAACCAAATCCTGCGCTATGATTGGCTACCCGAGCTGGCAAGATGGCGTTATCTTTCCCGCTTGGAATTACGCTCTGTGTCCCGAGAGCGAAGATCTTTTTTTGGTTTTCTTTATCCCATATAATAAATCCTTTATTGACCAAGCTTGTTCGGTCAAGATGGCTGGATATTGACCTCGTTCTTGTTTTGCGTGTTTATGGGTTTCGACTGTGTCTCGGTTCATAAACAAGCAAAAAGAGAACTTGGCCAATATCCAGCCATCTTGACCGGACAAGCTTGGTCGATAACCCTGTCTCTTGCAACAGCCTAGATTTCAAAAACATTCGGGTCACGTCTTCGAGGAATCTGATTTCAGCTGACCCTCCAGAGCGAACACTAATTTATACACGCCACTAGCAAACTATATTGGCAACAGCAAATCATCACAGGGGCATCAAACTAAACAGCGGCAACGAAACAAATGAACAACTCTACATTCTATAGCAAACCAATTTAGCAAGATAAACTGAAGTAAAAATCAAGTGGGAAAAGAATCATCATATCTATGATGTAATTTAGATTTGCTACTTTCTTTTATGCCATGGCACAGAAAATACAGCCAATCGGAATACAGGAAAGCCGTTGTATATCACAGTATTACACCCAACCGCTGCGCGTATGTCGCATTTTAAATTGTGTTGACCGCTGCACTTTCTAGCTATGGCACGGTATAAAGTAGTTATGCAACGCTAAAGGCTCGTTTGTTTACACCGAGACTCGTGGGATATCCCATGGTGTTCCACTCGAAAGCGTTACATAACTAGATTAAATCTGATTCGTTATAATGCAAAAATACAAATTGCATAAATGATTTTGGATGTATCATTGACATCACTGACCTGAGACGATAAAAGAGGATATAATTTCTTCTGTGTTGTCTACGCGACGAGCCGAAAAAAATGTCAACACGACAGGCTACCACGTTGCACTTTAGTTACGCATGTCATATGACACTTTTTTGTTTGTTACGAAATCTCTGTGAGAGCTGTTTATTTCTTCTCTGTAATTGCTGCCATCGGGAGAACATACGCAGGGTAGATTACAACCGAACAACGTTTTCAGAGGATCAGCCATACTTTTTCCGACGTAAAAAGAAGGTAAATTCACTCGCTATACATTCTACACTGACAGACAAGGACATTAGTACTCATTTCAAATGACGAAGGAACGAAGATACGAACCGAAACGTTTAGAGCCCGGGGTCCCACGGGTTAGTCATCTGGTTAGTGTTTGTAAATGATCCAATTAGAAGGGTAAGCCAATGCTTGCCCGAATTTCCACCATTGACAGTACTTTTGCCTTAAAAAGCCTTATATTACCCTTTTTCCACAAAATTGCTGGGCTCAGACAAATGAACTCCAGAGCACCTAATTTAAAAAACAGCTGAATCCCCCCAACTGATAGCAAGTGAGATTCATCTTTATAGGAAACAAAAGATCACAAAGACGAAAGACAGGTAACTTGAAAGAAAGACACAGATCTGATCAAATGAGGCAGGTTTTAACTCCATTTACGCTTTCCGAAATGAAGTTCAAGGTTCACATAAGAAATAATATTTACTCTAATAACTGGCCAGTGTTGATCTTTCTGACGTGAATCAAGTGTTGCTCGTATGATGGTCGACTCGCGATAACTCAAACTTTCAAGCGGATCTTCAAGGGAAATTGAAGAAGGTTCGAGTTATCGGGAGTTGAGAACAAATGACCAGAAATAAGGAAAAAAAAGAAACAGTCAACTGTTAACTGTATATCTATTAAAACAGTGGTGCACATTTTAATCTAACCCGATTTTGGTTCGCGTTAGCGCGAAGTTCGAGTTGGCGAGGGTTCAAGTTATTGGGAGTCGACTGGAGATTTTTTTTTTTAAAGCCGCAAATTAACCCGACTTGTGAGCTTTCCATCTAGATTGTCCTGGTTTATAGAATTAATTAGATCCGCAGAGCAGACAAGGACAAACAAATGACTTTTTGTTGCATTGCCAAGCATACCTGCTAAAAAAAACTATCTGTGGAGGGGTTTGGTGAGTGCTTTTGATAAGACACTCGAGCTGCAAAATAATTACACGCAAATTATAGTATGACTATAATTTTAAGAACAAAATACTCGTTCTTGGGCCGGATCACAAAAAAGAAACTCGACGAAACTTTCATGAGTTAAGAACATAACTGTAAGTCGCAGTTTGTTATTATTTTAAGGCAATTTAATCGGAACAGTGCTTATCTTTCGGTATTTTCATTGTTGCTAAAACAGCGGTTGGAAATGTTGCGAATTTATTGTGCCAAATCAAACATACAGAATTGTTATGCTTCCACATGCTTCATATGCAATACACAGTAATCGGTTTAAGCAAGAGATTATCAAGGTAATCTCTATATGTCAAATTGGGCTCAGTTGAAATTCAAGTTCTACAGATTTCGAACATTTCTGTATATCGTTTCCTTGGAAATGTCGATTCTCCTAAAAACACATAACCAACTTCAATCGAATATCTTCTTTTAAATAACTGATGCAATATTCATTTTGCTCTGTTCAAGGGCAGGGTAGTAAAAAGCTTATCGAAAAACCAAGTATGGCCCGAAAAATCTGCCTGGGTTTCAAGAGGAAGCTGACTGCACACTCCACCAAAAATTATAGTATATTAATTCTTGCCGGAAAAATAAGAGTGGAGTGCAAGGAGTCTGAAAGCTGTCGACAAATTTTATAGTTCAAGTTACCATATGGCGCAAAAAGAAAATAAACTGCCAGTAAATTGATCTCTTCTCTAGTTTTATCTGTACGTATCATATAGAGTTCAATGATGAATAGCATTGTTTATGTTGAACTAAAGCATAACGCCTTAAGGAAGGACACAAACAAAAGCCGACCAATCTTCATGAGCAATTTGCCATCTCAAAAAATACCGTGGAAAATTTGAGTGGTCTACCTTACTTATGGGTTGTTAATAATTAGGAAAATGAGACCTACTTATAACATTCAAATGGACCGAACTATGCAGCGAAACTGTTCTCTTGTTTTCCATGCCTCATTTCATTCTAATGTAGTTTCACACTTTCTTTTCTATAATATAACGTTACCAATCTTGTTGATAATGACTATATGTCGTCGTTGAAACATCATGTTCTTATGTCGTTACCGTTTCTTCTAAAATACTTTGCAAAATCTTCCGTTGTCACAAATATTTTTCAAAATAATAATGATAATGATAAAAAAAAAACCGTCAACACAGACCATGTTTTGAGATAGCTGACGATTACACACTGGAGTATGCTCTTTGGACAGAAAGGAGAAGAAAACGTTATGTGTTTAGTCCAGCACTAAATTTTGTTGAAACGCTATAGCTTACAATGCATAAGTGTGGGCGATGGGCACTTTGATCAACGATCTGTGCTAACTTGGCCATTAGGGTTAGTGACAGTTTAAAAGGTTGGAACGTTTTTTTTCTGCTAGTACCTTTTCTTTATATTGTTCATTGATTAATTTAGAAATTGAAAATATTTTCCGTGTTTCTATAGTGATTATAGAAACACAGCTGAAAGTTTAAAGGGACACAGTCAGCTTTGGGACCGCGCTGACCTGGACACTAGTTTTCTCATTTTGAAAAAAGTTTACCTCAACCTGAAATCAAAGTACATCTAGAAATCCGCTTCAATCTTCACGGTGTTTTGCTTGATTTTCAATCGTTTGCTGAATAGCCTGTTTTTTAGTGTGGTTTTGCTCATTCTATGATACTATTTTTATCATATTTGGTTAAAAACAGTATGGATCGCGTCTCTGTGATATGCAAATTAGCTATGAAATCGTATCTAATGCGCATGTGCCTCAGCTGACTGTGTCCCTTTAATTTGGGAGAATGAGAAATGCTGTAGGAACAGGCGGGTGTTTTTAAAGTTCCCCCAAACCGTGCGTGCGTCTTTCACAACTGTTTCTACTAACAGTAAAATTGCTTCGTTTCAACTGGAGTTGATTTCTTCGTTATTTTTTCCGTGTATGTCGTACACCAAAGTACATGAAACGAAACCCCTCGGTCTACATGTGTGGGAAACGGCCCTCGATTGCAAACATTAATGTGTCTGTACGTATATGTTTACACGGCTCAAGGAAGGAGTTGTTTTGGAAATTTCATGATGGCGTCCTCATAATATCCTTTTTTTTCCGCATTAGAAGAGGTTGAAGTGTTATGGCTAAATCCGGCTAACTGAACTTGGCGATTTGGTGTCTTAGCTACATCAAACTCCATCGAAACTTAGCAATGATGATGCATTATGATTCTCAGAGCCATGTTGTTCCATTGGCGCTTATAACTTCGAAATCATGTTTTGAAGTCATAAACGTCTATCTCGTTTGTAAATGGGGACAGCAGGTTGTTTCTAATAGGAAGGTATTTGAATTTTGCAATTTGCGCTTACCACAAAACTCATCTATGCATTTAGACTGAAAGCAAATAATTAAAGTAAAGACGTCAGTAAGGTAGTTGAGGTTATTTAAATAATTACCTTTCTAGTAATTTAAGAGCTGAAATAAACCAAGCTATTTTCTTAAGTGAGATGATGAAGAATGGAGTCAGATTGGGTTATTGGACATGGCTGACAAACTGTCCGTAGAGCACCATAATTCAAGTCTTAATAAAAAGACATCGCATTCGTTCGTGATTATTTCCTGTTTTTTGTTTTTGTTGTTGTTGTTTTTTTTTTGTTCTTAATAGACCGCTTTTGTCATTCTGCTTTACTTCCCCTCTTCGTTAAACCAGCCGCCAGACTTGCTGTCTCAGTGCTGCCCTCCGTCTGTTTCCTCTCGCCGCGATATGCTTAGTTTTTCTGATTTTGCGCTCCTTCTACGTTCTGCTTTCAAAATCTTATTAGTAAAAAAAAACTATTTCTTTCTATACATTTTCCCGTAAAAACTTACTATAGGATGAATGGTGCAATAGCTTTCACTATAGCCGCACATATATTAGTCGCACAATTTAAACAAAATTTGACGTGAAACTTGATCAATAACTGGAGATCTTAAAGGAATTTTATTTTTTCAATTCTAGTTCTCGCAGCCTAATGAGAAATTGACATTTGTTCAGAACAGTTTTAAAATTTTAAACGCCGTTCATTATATACTTTAGCATGACAGGGCAGATGTGCGACACATGACATTCATTCTCTGATACCCTCAACTTAAGACAGCTGTGTACTGAATAAATAAGAATTCGAATCACCTTCCTCTTTTGTTTTCTCTCCAGATCGCGACATGAAGAAACTCGCCACGTCAGAATTCGATGAGGAGGATGTTGGGTTTGAGAATTTATCTTCCAGGAAGAAAGCAAAGAGAATAATAATAGCTCTTACCGTGGTTTTACTCCTTGTCTTTGTTCTTTGTCTGATCTTCATTGTCTTATTTGCGTTGGAGAAGAGTAAAGTTCACGAGCAAGCTGTTCAGGAATCAGCACCACAACTCCAGATCTGCGACTCGAAAAAATGCTTGTTTGCTGCCGTCGGTAAGTTTAATTCGCTAATCAACTATTTTTGTTCGGTGCCAGTTTGGGTTCCCATGGGTCGACATTGAAATCAAGGGGGTCCGTGAGCTTTTCATTGTGGAAAGACAGTTGACGAAGCAAAAAAAAAAAAAAAAAAAGATTAACTGCATACAGTGGTCTTTTTTTTATTCGATCGAGGTACGTT
This sequence comes from Orbicella faveolata, assembly GCF_042242905.1. NCBI lineage: Eukaryota > Metazoa > Cnidaria > Anthozoa > Scleractinia > Merulinidae > Orbicella > Orbicella faveolata. Next base: position 22,476,521 of record NW_028301539.1, on the reverse strand, counting down.
TGTTCTTCTCAAGACCTGAAAAATGTGGACCAAGCATACCTAGTTTGTAGAACGTGCATTTTTGAACCAGCTTTTTCCATTTATCTCCCATTTTGTTGCCTAAAGTATGTCCCGTGTTGCATTAAACACGGCGCTAAAAACAGATCAACGCGAAGTCTGCTTTTTCCGCTATTCATTTCAAGTAAATGCCCGAAAGACGTGAACGCGCTCCGCACTAGCGAGGATAAAAAGAGTAAGGGAGTTAATCCAACATATAGGACTTGTTTTCAAGGTTATCCTCCTTCTCAAGTTAGTTTTAGACATGTTACCCAGTCTCGCGCGGATAATCATGTTACCACGTGCAATGTTTGATTTTTTGGGGGGAGGATTAATAGCGTGTAAAGTCGCTCGGGCTGTCCGCGTGGGCAAATCGCAGGGTTGTGGTCACAGGGTTGGTTATAACTACACTCTCCCGGGATTTCCGAAAGTGGGCTTATTTTAAAAAGGAACCTGAGAGGATTGCCTTAGACCAAGGCCTACTTGGGGGATTAACACTTTTCACCTTTATCCTCTCTTTATTCCGGATGAAGAAAGTGTCTTTTCAGGGAAGCATTTCGGACAAATGTCGAAGTGTGCGGTTGGCATTAAATGTGAAAAACGTTGTCAAAATGTTGCCGAGCAACTTGTGGAGGGCCTTAGTATCACATGCATGGACAGCGTACATAAATTTCCTGCTTGTTGACGAGCAGATGTTGTACTATAGCGATGATAGCCAAAGGGATTTAATTTCTAACAACTACCCCTTCCCTACCCCACCGTGTAGGCCCGTGGGCAAAGCCTGAACAATTCAATGTAGCTCTAAGGGAACTACATTGATCACGAAAGCCTGTTCCATACTATTCTGTACTAACGCAATAAAAACAATGGGCGAGGGAACTGTAAAGCTGACTCCATCTGCATTATGACGCCAAAAAGTCGCCGAATCGTTGTGACTTAAGTAGTTGACCTCACGGCTAAGGGCTGGGTTGCCTGTGATGACACTAGTTTTTGCACAGGGAGACAGGAATACTCTTTGTCACTTCATGCCATAGCAACGAGGCTAAGCGCCTTTCTGATAATTATGTTATCAAGCCTGGTCCACGGACCTCAATCATGTTTGACAAAATGGATGTCCCCCGGATTTCTTGGCACCGTAATTCAAAATGGTACTACGGTTCAGTATACAGATCAAGCCGAGCGACCAGCGGGTGAGCTGAGACTGCGTACTGATTACATAGGACAAATTAGCAAGCTCCTGTACACAAGAAGAACAACACCGTTGCCAGCGTGTCATTTAAAGCAAATCTGATTCATCATTTGGAAGAATGCCTAAAAGGAAATGATGATTTTTTGTGGGTCAAGTAGTGTTTCGCCTAAAAAAAAAAGGAATGTTATTTTGAACTTTCCATTGATTTGAAAATTTAGGAACCATGACTTACGATAACTAAAAATTCGATTCAAACTAACCTGCTGATCGGGGGCTTTTTTTACTTTGAAAGCGAGATCATCGGGGAAAAGGGATGAAATGTAGGTAGGGAGGGGTGGTAGTGGGGAGTGTGATCGCAGGTTAGATTCAAATGTGTTGTTAGTTTCTGAAATATTTCGTATATAGGCTTGACCCTTTTTTTTCTTTTCGCGTGTCAATAACTTCACACTGTCAACAACGAGTCATAAGGATGTGTAATTAGATACGAAGTAAATGTTATAGTTCTCAATGATATCTTGAATTTGAAAACTGAATCGAAACCAGAGAGATCGCGAGTTGGCATAGACTCAGCTCCTACGTTTTCCATTGTGATTGTAAGTTGAGCGGTGCTAGTTAGCACAGCTCCTTTGTGCTCGGAAGATGCAAAAATTTGACACAGAAGTCGGTGTTTCATTTAGTTCGAGTAAACGCACGTCTCGTTCATGTATATGCCTGGTAATCTTATCAGTGGCAGTTGTTCTTTTGGTGACCATCTCTGCCATTTTTGTGACATTGTACGTCATGGAAAAGCGCCCGTCTACCTCAAAAACAGTGTACGCTCCAAGTACGGAGCGCAAGACAATGACGTCTCCAAGCACGGCAAAGCCTAGCGCTACGACTTATTTCCCCACAACGCAGAAGGCGGGAGAGCAGAAATATTGTGGATCTAAAACGTGTCTACTTGCCTCATTAGGTAAGCTGATATTTCTTTCAGGGACTGATCAGGATATATACAGTGATGTGCTTAATCTCTTTTAGCAACATTTACAACAATCTTAGAGTACCATGCGAACAGAGTCTCATTCGATCTTCCTAGAATGATCGATTTTTTAAGAAGATCAACTTGATCAAAGGCGCTCCGGCTCTGCTCGCAGGGTAAGCTCAAAGACGTTCTAGGAGAGCGAAAAAGTCGTCTGTAGACGTTCAATTCAGTTTATGCCTGAATAGGAGAGGAAGGTAACCTTATTCAGTTACCTGTTATGTTCAAATAAGAACACCTTTTTTGTTTGCAGCACTCCGTTTGTGCTCACAAATTGGTAACCTAACTTTAAAAGATTGGGTCATGGCTAAAAATTGACATGTACAATTGACTCAACTCACAAGGCTTTTCAAGAACAAGTTGAATACCGCGTACAATTCAGAGAGGGGCGAACAGGGGTATGCAAATCCGCCGATCCGTGCCATTTTTTCGCCAAATCCATCGATCCGCCAATATTTTTGTTCAAATCCGAAACCACAACCACATTCGGAAACAGAAGTGTAAAAGTTCAAAGGTAAACTGGTAAATGTGAATGCCATTGTTAATTTTGCACAACTAGTGAAAAAGACAACATGTTTGATGACTATAACACAGCACAATTCCAATGACTGTTTAAATGAGCTTCGTTGGAAAAAAGAAATAATTTGGATGAACTCATTAACATACCGACCAAGGATGAAGAAAGACCTATCATCCCAATTTCGTTTAGGACCTAAGATCCGAACATCAAGACAGGCAGAATCCGGAATCCACGCCAAAATTCACAGCTGATTCACGATCCACTGTGTTTTCAAAATCCGCGAATCCGCTCGATTTACCGCAAAAATCCACAATCCGCGCGCTTTTTAAGGCCAAATCCGTCGATCCGAAAACCTATTCATCCCCCTCAACTCAGATCAGTAAAGATGCTTTATTTTCCAAGTTCTTGAAACCTTTACGAAGGGATTCATGGAGCTACTTATTTACAAAGGAATTTGTTTTGTTTGAGTTTTATTTGGTAAAAGTGCGCATAAAATGAGACCTTTAATCTCAGTATACTTCTTTTCTTTTTTTTTTTTTTCAAAGTACAATACATGTATATTAACCTATTAACCGTCGATATCAGAATGTTACTAAGAGCCCAAGCTGGTTTGCCTTAACTAATTGAACACTTCTGAGCTACAAAAATTCCTCAGTCGGCGATGGTGTTCCATTGGTTTTACCTTCGGCCAAAAAGAGACAAGTCGGGGCTTGTGACAATAGGGCACTATTACGTAAACAGAAGAGCAAACAATTCAAAGGAAACATAATCCAATCAAGAGGGTCTCAATGGGTTACCTTCGACAGTTGACTGCCATGGTGACTGTAAAAAATATGGCGAATAGAGAAAGGGCTATTAAGTGAGCCATTCGCGATACAAATTAACTTAAAAAGACAAATCACGACCGATCGAAAAATAAATGATTTTTTTCTGTTCTTGATAATATCATACCCAGTTTCTCTAACGGAGAGAGAGGTGATCTGAGTACGAGATAAGTTCTCTATCGATCCAGTTCTTCTTGTTATTCGGAGGCTAAGTCTGATGCATTAAGGTTACTAAGGGTTTCACTTATTACACAGAAATATTTTTCGATATGATGCAATCACTAAGCAGGCACCATTAAGCAGGGAAGTTACTGTTGAGCATCTTTAGAAGGGAAGGTAAAAGAAGGGTTTTCAAATTTGGATTTGTTTCATTCTTGGGAATGATTTAAATTCGAGTATTCAGAAGATGTAGAACATCTGGAAGGGAGGCTGGAATCTCAATTATTAATTTTTGGGCGATCTCTGAGCTCTCACGGTTAATATTTCAGCTTATTCCTTTGTTAATAGTAAATATTGCGACATAATAAGTTCAATTTAGAGTGCCTGAATAAACGACGCACAAAATGCCACTTTAATTTTGTCCCAATACTTGGTTAGCCGGCAAGAGCATCCATGCTGTGTTACACGCTTAGGCCTCGATCGTTCGAGAATATCATGCATCAGTTTTATAACGATGAGGAAATATTTTTCAGCTCGCGGACAAGAAGGTCACGCACGTTCATTTGCCTGCTGTTTTTATCTGTGGCAGTAATTTTTTTTCTGATTACATCTATCGTATTTGTCACCTTGTACTGCTTGGAACAAGGAACTCACAGTAAGCCTGTGGCGAGTATTAGTTCGATGAATGCTTCAGCGACGAACCATAGCACTCAGTGTACCTTGGAATCTCAGACAAGAGCAGGGCGAAAGCCTTCTCAAAGCACAACAGGGCCAAATTTACCTGCTCGGAGCACAGCAAGAACAAGAACTTCTCAGAGCACAGCAAGGCCAAGAACTTCTCAGAGCACAGTAGGGCTAAAAACAACTCTGAACACAACAAGAACATCTTTGAGCACCGCAAGAACAGAACTATCTCTGAGCAGAGCCAGGCCCAATATATCTCTGAGTACAGCACGGCCAAAAACATCTCTGAGGTTACCAAGGCCAAAAACGCCTGATATTCCCACGTCTCTGAAACCAGGACAGCAACTGAGATATTGTGGATCTAAAGCATGTCTGTTTGCCTCAATAGGTGGGCGAAAGTTTGCGCTACAATTTTGGTCTGTAGCCTATGTAGTGTTGTATACACTAAACAACGTTTAGACCGTTTAGTGCCATTTATTTAGGAATATAGTTCAATCCGTCAAAACAGTCAGCCATTCTACCATTCAGTGTCGGTCAGTCAGTGAGTCAGTCAGTGAGTCAGTGAGTCAGTGAGTCAGTCAATCAGTCAATCAGTCAGTCAGCCATTCAGTCTGTCTGTCAGTCAGTCAGTCAGTCAGTCAGTCAGTCAGTTAGTCAGTCAGTCAGTAAGTCAGTGAGTCTGTCAGTCAGCCGAGTCAGTGAGCAAAAACAAACAACACAAAGAGTAAAGAACTTGAGGCTCCCCCATGACCCAGGGCAAGCACAGAGTTTCCTCTGACCTACAATAATATCGCAATCGATTTTAATTATCTTACCAAGTTTCAATGACAAGCATATTCAGTAACTCCAGTGCTACCAACCGTTATTCATTTGTTCTTTTTTTGCGGTGGGGAGAGGGGACAGTCCGAATACCCGAGATGTCGTGACATCCGTCACGCGTCATGTGAGATCATTGAGATTCATCAGTCATCAGTGCTGTCGCAGCCAGCTGTCCCTTGTTTCACGTGTCAATTTTTCCGTTTTCTTTTAATATCTTGGCGTTCGTTTGAGTTTCGTGGTCAAGTTTTGTCTCTGACGTTTCAGCGCCTTATTCCTTGTTTAACCTTCCTGAAGCATCGAAATGGAAAAGTTAACCGAATATGATGAATATGGTGAAGAGCACGGCAGTGTCAAGTACAAATTAAGGCACTTCAATAAGTTTAAGGTTTTACTTATAGCTACCGTGATTTTTCTCTTGTTGTCGATTATATTCATAACATTATTCGCCGTGGAAAAAGCTAAGGATTGCGAGCCGGGAAAACCTCCGAGTGTTCAAACATTTTGCGGCACCAAGGCGTGTCTTTATGCTTCACTGGGTAAGGTTTGAATGTTTTGTTTTCCTTGTTTATAGAAGTTGGGTGTTGTATTCGAGATCTCTCAAATGTAAAGTATAAATCAATCCAGTTGAAAGCTTGAATGAGTAATTTACACGTGTAGACAGTTGCGTGACATAATTCTGCATAATTTAAGCAGAACCACCAATTTGCAAGAAAATCGTACTGGTTGGAGCTTTTAAAATCCGAATTCGATGCGATTATAGCACTTGTTTTTTAAAGCCATGTTTATGTATATAGTTGAGAGGTGACGCGTCAATCTTTCCCAGAATAGAATCGATTTTTCCAGAAATGTCAAGGCGACACCACCATAAACAAATCAGAGGGGTCGGGTGGGGATACGTTAGCTGATAACTGGTCGCCGTCACATGGCTTAAACGTGGTTTGATTTGTTAAAATGAGAGCAGATTGAATATGTAAAAGGCTTTCTTGTTTGGCTGTTGTTTTAGCCCTCATTGTCAATGCAATTTCTCCGCAGTATTGTCAGTAGTGAATAGACGTTATTACTGTTTTGAAGCCGTCTCGACGGGTGGACAACTTATACGTCAGAACTTTCAGTGTTTGTAGGAGAATCCTATGGCGAAAATAAGTCGAATTCTGAACAATTTACGGATCGTAAGATACTAGACAATGGATTGCATTGACCAAATATGAGAGATGTCGCTGTGCTAGAAAGCCTCCAGTCGCGCTTTTAATTTTCCATACATTTTGTCTCTATTTTTTTTCCCGCATATTGGCGCGAACTTGTGAGTCACGTACAACAAGTTCGCGGAAAGTAATTTCAGACAAATGTATGGAAAATTAAAAACGCCACTGGACATCATCCTTCAAATTTGATTAATGCAATCCATTTTCTAGAATCTTAACTCTGCTATTCAAAAATTATTCAGCATTCATTTTTTTTTTTCTCTCTTTAAAGAAAATTAATTTCCATCGGATTCCCATAGAAACACTGTAATTTCTGACGTAGTTGCTAAAAACCTGTGATTTAAGGTAAAGACAGAAATGACAGCGACGAACAGTGATATCGGGGAGGGGGGTGGTCAACATATTTATTTTTCATAGGTTTGACGGTTTGTTTCCACATACGGCACACCGCAGGGCAAAAATCTAAAAAAGGTCAAAAAAGGAAAGCAAGCTAGCAAACGAACTAAACAAAAGCTGAGGAGAATACCTTTTAGGTCAGATGCTGGCCGCAGTCACATCAAACACAGTTAATTTATAGTTTGTTCGGGTTAGTCTTTAGTTAACGATAGCCTGTGAGGACTGGCTCACATTTGAGTCTCACGCGCGTGCGACAAGCCAGTCGTCGAGCGCAGTGATCCGTGAATCTGCTCGCAGGTTAGTTAAATGACGTCAGACTTAAGAGCAGTTCGTGGTTTCGGTCCACATTGACGTGACACTAATGACGTTACACAGTTTAATAGATCTCATCACCCTTTGAATGACGTCAGACTGAACAGTAGTTCATGGCAGTTAACATTCTAATTGAGTAATCTATGGAATGTAAACATAGCTGACCGTCTCGTTTCATACTGTATTCGCGTGGGAAATCATCGTCGAAAATTCGAAAATTCTGAAAAACGTTATGGCATTATGTAAATAATTCTTTGCTTTCTTAATACTTTCTATTGTTTCTTTGTCCCCGCCACAATCTTTCACGACTGGATTTTGATTTGCATAATTATGTTCATCTCGTCTGTTCTAGACAGCTTTCTGATTGGCTTTTCGTTTGCACACTATGCTCAGTTGGGCATAACTTTCGTTAGCTATTAGTCAACTTGCAGTTGATAAGATTAATTGACCGCCGTAAGAATTTTGTGAGGCTGACTTTTCGAGCGATAGCTAGTCCTTCGTCAGAACAGAGTGGGGTTTGATACAATCCACAATTCCCCACCAGTTTGATAAATAGCCAAGTGTATTACCCGCCGACGACGCGCAAAAGCTCAGCTCGGCTCGGCTCGGCTAGGCTCGGCTAGGCTCGGCTCAGCACGGCTCAGCTCGGCTCAGCTCGGCTCAGCTCGGCTCAGCTCGGCTCAGCTCGGCTCAGCTCGGCTCAGCTCGGCTCAGCTCGGCTCAGCTCGGCTCAGCTCGGCTCAGCTCGGCTCAGCTCGGCTCAGCTCGGCTCAGCTCGGCTCAGTTCGGCTCAGCTCGGCTCAGCTCGGCTCAGCCCAGCTCAGCTCGGCTCGGCTCGGCTCGGCTCAGCTCGGCTCGGCTCGGCTCGGCTCGGCTCGGCTCGGCTCAGCTCGGCTCGGCTCAACTCGGCTCAGCTCAGCTCAGCTCAGCCAAGCCGGGCTCAGCTCAGCTAAGTTAAAGAAAGCTAAGCTAAGCTAAGCTACCTACATTTTCTCATTTTCAGATGCTTTAAAGCAGCTCAACCAGAGCGCCGATCCTTGTACTGATTTTTACGAATACGTGTGTGGCGGCTGGGAAACTGAGAATGCTTTGGAGCCTGGAGAAACGTCAGTTACTGGATTCTCACTGGTTAGAGAGAAAAGCTTCAATGTGTTGAAACAAGCACTGGAGAATGCCGAGAAAAACTACTCCTCTGTAAGAAAATGCTTGAATTTTGGTAGTATATTTTATACTCGTGAAGCTGACTTCTGGGTAATACTCCATTTCTGGCGCTAGGAAGCGGGGTGGTGTTATGACTAGACGTTGCCTTGATGACAGATATGATTATCACCTTCGTATGGTAATTTTGGGTGATGCAATTTATTGTCACCGAGAAAAGAGGCGAAGAAGAAGTCACAGGAAAACAGAAGCACTTAAAACCGAGATCATAGTTTTATCTATTGAAATAGATGGGAATGGTAATGAAACTCGACAAAGTTCTTTGTTGCATGTTTTTTTTTTTCTCTCTTTTTGCCTTGACCGTACACAAAACACAATAGTCGTTTACTGCTGACCGAAACACTAACCAATAGAAACGTTGTATGGGCGCAAAAAAAAAAAAGAAGATTGTGCACGGTCGTGCACTTTCCAACATAAATCTTGGCATCTTTGTTTGCTTCTCTGATGTTTACCGGGCTTCATAACCAGTTCCCTCTATTAACTATGCCGGGATTAACGAAACTCTGCCAGCTTGGGTCACTTGGGGCTTAATTTGGTTTTCTTTGTTTTGCTTTACAAAATTAACTCTAAACTCGTGAAAAAAATACTAAACCAGTGAGAATGGCGTTAAAGATTTTCAGCCTTGAAGGTCACGTCCAACCCGCCACCAACAGACTACTTGCAGATTTTCGGTATTGGACTGGCACTAGCTTGCAGTCGAGGCTCATGCGGGGGAATATCATTAAAAAAGAGTTAAATGTCATTTGCTTTTGAAAGGACTTTCTCTCCTGAGCCTCAGTTACGAGATACTTCCAGTCAAATAGCGAGAATACGAACATGGTCTATTGTCATGTGATTTGCACGTTCTTTTTCTACATTCGACATTTTTAGTTTATTGGTAAGCAGGGCCAAAGTCAGAAAAAATTCTGATTGAGGCAATGCCCCTGAAAAAATTATAACTGTGGCAATGTCCATGGTTAAATTCTCTTCCTGGGCGTTTAAGGTGTTTATGATGACTGAGACAAGTGCCACGGTTTTCCTGTTACTAGGTACGGCTCTGGTATGTATACGATAGTTTTAATGGCACGACAGTTATCCGGAAAACTACGCAATTTCTCAGTAGAAAGCGCACACGATTTTACTTTAAAACGCTTATTCTGATTCTGCCTAAAACCCGCCTCGAGGCAGTCTGTTTAAAGAAGAATCTCCCCAATTTCTTTACCAGAATGAGGCTGTGATGAAGACCGTCAAGTTTTATAACATCTGTCTGAACAAAACGGCTGTTGAAGCACGGGGAGATGGTCCGCTGCTGAAGTTAATTGATGACATGGGAGGATGGAATGTGACGGGTAACATGACGCCTCTCTCGTCCATGAATATTACCCAAAGGATTGGCAAAGTAACGAGTGAATTGTTTAGCAAGCCATTTATTGACATCAGAGTGTTCATCGACCCCCATGATTCAAACAAACACATTCTTCAGGTGAGACTTGTTTGATTTCTTTTTTTTTTTTTAACAAATTTCGTCATACTAGTGGTTAGTAGCCAAAAGTGCCCTCTTTCGGATTAAACTGTTCACAGCGTCAGTCAGCCTTGTCGCAAATCAGGACAGACATGGGGAAGGTTAAGAAGGTTAAAGAACGAGAGGCCCATTTTAAAGGGGCGAGATAGTTTGTCATTTCTTTAAGAGTGTCAATTTCGAAACGTTTTATCACAAATTAGGGCGCCCATGGCGAGACGCCAATGTTTTATCGATTAAATTTTCCTTTTTCCGTTGTTTGACGGCTGGCGGTGAACTTTTTCCTCACTTTTTCGGCCCGTTTGACGGTTGACGGTTGAGACCCCCCTAAAAGTCAATGTAATTCTTATACATGTATGTCTGTGTTTTGTAGAATGGTATCTTTTGGGGGACCAAAACGCTTGAGCCCCACCAAGATTGGCCGACTTTGAGAGGGGTTCTTCATTAATATTTTCTGAGAAGTACCCCTATCCCTGTTACATGGAAGGTTCCCCCTGGAGAAAAACAGACAACTTAGCCAATCAGACTATATCAGTAGAACAGCAGTGGAACTAACTGTTGTCGAAGGGTGGCGGGAGAGGAAGATAAAGAAAATGCGCTTTATTTTACATCATTGTTTTGTAATTTGATTTCCTTTCAGCTTGGACCGGGAGAGCTTGGAATGCGCAAGACCCACTACACACACAATACGTCGGATTATCGGACCGTAAGTAAGAAGATACGTTGTGCTCAAAAAGCAAGAAAATTGCAGATACGTATCAGTTTGAAGATTTTCTACACAGCCAGACCATATCTACTATCAATAACGTTTCTGACTTCCTTTTAAAGGTTCGAGAGGCTTACAAGACGTACATGAAGAAAATCGCTAAGTATCTTGGAGGAGGCCCTGACTCGGACGAACAGATGATGAAAGTTTATGAATTCGAGACCAAGTTGGCAATGGTATGTTAACAACGATTTAAAAAAAGAACGTTCGCCTGAAATTCTTCTTCACTTCCTCTAAAAATCACTGATGCTCCTTTCGTGTTTAAATTGTTCTTAATTCTCCACTCTCTCCAGTCAATTTTTACACTAACAAGTTGATGAAAACAGAAGGAAACTGAGAGGCGAAAACGTACATGTCGATGAATTTGTTCCGACACGTACGGGCGCAAGTGTCCCAAATAATTGTGGTGCGCGGGGATTTAGCCTTCAAATTCTTTCACAGTTGTTAAATAAGGGAGTGGGACATTTATTTCTGTGCATGTATTTCCTCAACTGTTGCTCCTGGATATGAGCTCAGACCATTTTGGTTAAATTAATTGGGCTTATTCCATATATTTCTTCTTTCTGTCGAATAGCTGGAAAAAGACGTGGACGAGAGCAACATGATAGAAACATTAAAAAAAGAACTCTTGCCTGGAATGATAGACTTTGACCTGAGGAACACACTGGAAGAAATCAGTAATTACTCTAAAACGGATGTAAGTTTGAAGATGACAAGTATTACAACAAATGGTGTTTTGAGAAAGAGAGGCAAGAAGACTGTACAGGTGGCACAGGCGTTTGAGAGATCTAGAGTGACACGTACTTGTCACAAGAGACAAGACGTTTCGCATTACTTTTGCGCGTCACCAAGAGTCCCTTTATACGTTAGTGATTTCCAATTTAGCGTAATGTTTAGGCCATAATACTCACGCCAAGGAGAATTGGAAGGGCGACAAGGGTTAACGGAAACTAAAGTTCCCTACTATTCTTCCGGGGTAATCGGCTTAAACTTTGCTTAACCAAGTGCTAAAGGTTAAAACTCAGTAGCATGCGCAGTAAATCTTTAAGTCCAATTTTGCCCCGACATGGCTTTCCTGAGTGATTTTAATTCGATAAAAAGAGTCAAGTCTTAGTTGGAAAAATGCGGAGTTGAAACGTGTATTTTGTAGGGACAGTTACTGTTAAATAATCTGTTATTTGCTTGTTTTGTTTTGAATTTCTGCAGCTTAACCAACTTGTTTCCTTGGTAAACGCAGTGTTCGCTAGAACCAACCGTACGTTCACGAAAGACGAGAAAGTTGTCGCCTACCCTCTGACGTATTACGGCCGTCTCTTCTCCTTCTACAAAAACATGACCACATCGTAAGTGGTGGACACAGCAAGTTGTCCTTTAATCTCACTTTTGACTGTCTTTTGTTTTGTCTTTCTAACATGTTCAGAAAATACTCTGCCGTTACCAAGAGGTGCATTTAGAGAGTGTGCGTTTAGAGAGTGTATGCTAACATATAAATGAAGTTAAAAAAGAGATGTGGTAAGATACCTAACACCGCATCGGACGACCCAGAAACGCGTACCCATATCTCCGGACCCCCGTCTCTCCCCCCCCTCCCCCCCCCCTTTCGACCAACCTGCTGGTATCGCCTCGATCGGTAACCCCAATCCCTCCTACCCACGCACGGGCTCATCATTGACAAGTGCAAACTTGATTCTGTCGGTTCTTTATGATTTAGAGATCCAGTGGTGTTCGTCAATTACATTATGTGGACGGTCATCAATAAATTCGTTACAATGATGCCCAAGAAATACAGAGATGCTTACGACGAGTATATCGTCACCATAACAGGGAACAGGACAAGTGATCGCTGGAAGCAGTGTATTGATAACATGCAGACCGTGTTTTCAATGCCGCTTGGGTTACTGTTTGTGGATGCGGCATTTGACGAAGGAAGTAAAGAAACGGTATGAAGGATGAAAATGTAACGCTAATCCTTGGGGGTGGTCCATTTGACTTTTTAGGGATGGGGTGGGTGATTTTGAAAAAAAAAGTAGATTGCAAGCATACTTGTACCTAAAAAGTTCAAGCAAAAGATCAATGCCGAAAAAAACATTTACGCAAGTTTAGAGAGCCGAGAAAAGGCATGTATGTTGCACGGGGAAAAAATATCGTGCTCGGCTTGTACACGTCCCGAGTAAAGCATTTACTTTCGCATCAAACGGTTTTTTTACAAATATTCGTGCCTGTACCAGATCACCCTCACCACATCCCTCTCCTCCCCCTCCCCTTCAAAAGTTAGATGGTCTAACCTTAAGGGCTCTGAATAATAATTGTAACAATTGTTTGTGCTTATGATCTATCGGACGGACAAACGTATAAATGACGTCAATGGAATCTTTTTTTGTTTGTTTCTTTGTTATATAAAACAGATATATTCTATGTTGTCGTGCGTCTGTTCAGTAATAGAGTACAGATGACGTCAAAACGTGATAAGAACATCAGTGACACACTCAGCTTTCGCCTCGTGCGCAACGTATTTGTTCTTACCTCATTTTGACGTCATCTGTGATCTATTTAACAATTAGACCCGTAGCCCGCAAGGGCTACGGGTCAATAGCCCATTCGGCTTCGCCTCATGGGCTATTGACCCGTGGCCCTTGAGGGCGAAGGCAATAGCAAATGCAAGTTGAAGAAATATTTATTTGGGAATAAAACGATAGAAAGCGTCACGCTCGATTGCGCCAATTTCGCTACTCGAGGACTATTACTAATAGACCTCTAGTAGCGTAGCCAATCAAAATGCAGGATTTGCATTGGTCCACTAGTTGGGTGATACTAATAAACGATTAGATTATGAGCTCGAGATTTCTATCGCGTGAGAGCGAATAATCTAATTGTTTTAGTATAAATCTACTAGTCGCCAGACTTTATCTAAAACCGCTTCACAGACACCTCGAAAATGCAAAGAAGCGGCCGTCATTTTGTTAAAAACCGAATATTGCTACGCTACTAACTATCTATCATAGAATAGATAGTGAGTAGCGTAGCCAGTCAGAGAACAGCCTTCGTGATAGAACGCTGGTAGAATTATACTAATACTGAACAGACGCACGGCAACAGGGAATCTATTTGTTAAATAGCTTGCCCCCTTGCCTGACTCATTCTTTTAAAAGATCGAAAAACAATGTCGAGGAAAAGGTTGTTGTTATTCATCGTGGTAGATGTAATAATAAAGTGTATTATCGTGTAAATAAATAAAGTGTATTATCGTTTGTCTCACGATGTAGATCGCGACGTTTCGACTGCTTACTGCTAGTCTTCTTCAGGCGATAAGGTCGACTGATTGCACGGTATCATTTATATCACAAAGGTCGGCTGTGATTGGTGCATTTCGATCCTCCTATTGTTCCATTGTTCCGACGAGTAGCTGCTCCCTCAGTGGTCCGCTGTGATACCGTTCTCCTGTTGTTGTGTTTTTTTCATCCTGGGCATCCATGCTTCAGGAATTTCAATTCCACTATCCCTGTTGATGTTATTAGGGTGAAGTCTTATGTGAATAGCTTCCTTGACCCTACGTGTGTACCAGTGAGGATCTCGATCAATAAACTTGACCTCATTCCAGATAGGATAGTGGCCGGTCTCGTGGGTGTGTTCAGAAACGGCGGAGGTCTGGGTACGGGCGAGTCGTATATCTCTGTCGTGTTCTTTGATCCTCTCCTGCATAGATCTCCCTGTTTCCCCGATGTAGACTTTGCCGCACTCACAGGGAATCCTGTAGACAACACCATCTTGTTTAGCCGGGTTGACGGTGTCCTTTGGTCGCACTAAGTGTGACCGAAGAGTCGTGTCAGACTTAAAGACGGTGCGAATGCCTTGTTGTCCTAGGCAGCGGCGGAGAGACTCCGAAACTCCTTGGACATAAGGTAAAACGGCGGTGGATTTAAATTCCGCGACAGGCTCTCTTCTTGGGGTTGTTCGTGCCTTTGTGATCTTCTGTACCAAAGAGGAGGGATATCCGTTAGAAACAAGTACAGAAGACAGATGTTTCTTCTCTCCAGCGATTACTGATGGTTTGGTCACGAGACGTTTAGCCCGGTCGTACAGACACTTCACAATACCGCGCTTTACTGACTGAGGAGGGGGGGGGGGGGGGGGGTTGTGAATCATACGCTAGGTACTGATCAGTATGTGTTGGTTTCCTGGAAACCACTACTCGCTACTCGCCGGAACAATGGAACAATAGGAGGATCGAAATGCACCAATCACAGCCGACCTTTGTGATATAAATGATACCGTGCAATCAGTCGACCTTATCGCCTGAAGAAGACTAGCAGTAAGCAGTCGAAACGTCGCGATCTACATCTCAAGTGACTACATCGTGAGACAAACGATAATACACTTTATTAGCGAAAAACAAATAGCGCCAAATGCAAGTATTTGTATTTCGGTCTCATTCGAGTGGTCACAGGCAATAGTTGTACGCCTTGTACAGCATAATGGCCGTGTTTACCAAGGGTTTCAGACTTGTCATGCGTGTAATATTATAACACAAACACTTACGTGTTGTCAAAAGAAGCTATTGTGAGAGACATGGTACGTTAGTCGCTTGGTGACAAATTTCAATTGAGCGGGTTCCCAATTCAGATGCGTTCGTCTGGACGAATTATTCACCTGACATATCTAATGCTTCTATTTTAATCTATTTTTGTTCTACTTTGTTCTATTTTTTCTATATTAATCTATTTTTAGGCGCATAAAACTATTTAGTTCTTCTGGCGTGTGCCGGATTCGTCTTGTTTTCCGTCTTTACCTAGACGCATAATATGCTTATTTGGCAAGGACGCATTATTCGTATGCGTGGATAAATACCGCCAAAGTAAAAAAGTCATTGAAAGATCTGCGGTGCGCCTTTTAGCATGTGAAGGGATAAATGTAAACAAACATCCGGGATATCAAATGATATGTAGTTCTGTTAGTATGAGTAAAAACCGCTTATTTCATCATTGAAGATCACACAGATGACCCGACTCATTAAAGAGGAGTTTATCAATGGCCTTGAATCACTACCCTGGATGTCTAGCATGACAAGGGCGGCTGCAACAGAAAAGGTGAGGTGATCTGTGGTAAAAAAAGGTTTAATACAACGAAAGAAACAATTTGTTTGCTAAGAAGTTGCCTTGGAGCGACTGCGGGATTTTTGGAAACGACACAACGACTGAAGCCAAAGGCGACAAACAATTATTATGAAATATTATATGAGATACATTGTAATAAATATCATCAGAAGTTAACGTTTGTAATAAATTCTTAGCTTTTACAAGAGAAGCTAAGAAGAAGGATAAGAGAGTTAATCCTCCATATCGGCTTACTCCCAACGAAATCCTTCCGAAGTTACTTTAAGACATGGTACCCAGTTCTTCCGCGGATATATGCGTGTATATGTTTTCGCACAGGATTAAAATGCGTGTAAATCCCTTTGGGCTGTTCACGTGAGCAACATCCCTGTCGCAGGATCGAGTATTTCTAGACCCTTCTGGGATTATCGAAACCAAGAATGATCTAAAATAACCTTCAGAGGGATTACCTTGTGAATAAGGCCTACAACTATATATGGCCGTCTAACTGTCTTGCCCTTCCGCTTCTCTTGACTTGTGACATCATATGAGCAAGTTTGGTGGCTTTAGTGTGGATAGTTACGGCCTGTAATACTAAACACGAATCCCTGCAGTCCCTAAATTAAATTTCCAGTTATCTGATTTTTGAAAGCTTAGGACATCATTACTTCATAACTTCAGAAGAACTTCCCGTTTAGACTTTGAAAGGGTAATTCCACATATTTTTCAGCTTTTAGACGCTCCTGTTCAGAAAATGTCGTAAAATCTAATCATGGAAAATATAATAGCGTTTAAAAACACTATTTACAGGTAAAAGTGTTGAAATGAATTGTGGAAAAATAACTTTCCATGCATCAATGTATCTTTTACTAAAATGTCCGTCTCGCTCTGTCTTCCATGTCTGCGAATGGCTACATCAAATCTAAGAATATGTATGTACATTAACTTCTCGTTTTTGCGGTCAGTGATATCGTAGCATAATGGTAAATAATGATAATGATAATGATAATGATAATGATAATGATAATGATAATGATAATGATAATGATAATGATAATGATAATGATAATGATAATGATAATGATAATGATAATGATAATGATAATGATAATGATAATGATAATGATAATGATAATGATAATGATAATGATAATGATAATGATAATGATAATGATAATGATAATGATAATGATAATGATAATGATAATGATAATGATAATGATAACGATAATGATAATGATAATAATAATGGTATCTCTTTTTTTTTCCATCTTTTCTGTAGGCTAACGCTATCTCAGAAGACATTGGTTATCCAAGCTACATCAAGAATCCAACAGAATTAGCTGCTAAAATCAAAGGAGTAAGTTTAACAAACTGACGTCAATTTGTTTTGTTTACGGTAACAAATTATCAAATTGTCCGCTCTCGCTGGTTGCCCCATCGCATAAATTTTAAATTCATGTGTCTGTCCGCTTATTGACAATGAAAATTAGCCAATGGGCGCGCGAGAATTTCTGCAGTTGTCGTAAAAAAAAAAAATCACTCGCACTTTTTTCCCGCGCTTTTACGTCAGCTACGTGTAAATACTTCGATCGAGGTTTGATTGGTTCACTAGTTTGTCTGCGTCCTTTGTGATTGGTGAGAGTGATAACTTTGGTTTTGGTTTTAAATTTCTCTAGGTTTATATCTTTTACCACCATTTCTTTCTTGTCTTTTTTTTTTTTCGTTTCACAGCTGAAAGTAGAGGATAATCTCTTTGAGAGTGCAGTCAACATCCACACGTTTGTCGCTGATGAATCGTACGGATCTCTGGATAAGCCTGTCGATAGGGATCAGTAAGGAAATTAGGGCTCACTTGTGATTAAAGCGATTTTTCGAGCTTTTATATTCTCTGTAGAGTGAGATTGATGCCCTGGGTAAATAGAGATTTAATATGATATTGTTTATTCACTAATTCTGATTTGTTTTTTGACATGTGTAGATGGTTCCTGGGCCCATCTCAGGTGAACGGTTACTACTCACCGAGGCAAAACCGAATTGGTAAGTACCGTGACTGTTTTATGTGCCCATGCTTTGCAGATATGCCAAACCATCAGTGAGCCGCCTATGGAGTCCCGTGGAATGGCGCCCAACGCGTTTCTTTCAATACTAGATCAGAGCCCGGTTGCTCAAAAGGGGGTTAAATTAGCCGTAGGTTTGTTAACACGAGGGTAAAATAACATTGTTCAAAACAGGATTGTTGGGTCAGTTAGTTAATCTCGGGTTAAGGGAGTTAAACTGTATATAATATTGTTTGGTGGTTTTGGACATCGAAATAGCTTCCCTTCAAGCTAAGAAATGTTGAATATCGCCCAAAGCAAGTTAAACAACGGTGAATCAAAATATCTTAACTGTCTGTTTTTCAAATCATTTTAGAGCACGTCTGTCGAGATCATGACTTAATTTTGTTTTCGTAAGCCTTGCATGCCCTCGTTACACACAGAAAGATAACCTACTCATTTTTCTCGATTTTCTTTCCTAACTTAGCTTCGAACAACAGATCTAACATAACGCGTGATTAAATTTAACACCGAGTTAATTAGATTAAGACCAAGATGGGAAAATATAGATGAGCACAACTAGGCAAATCTTATTTCACTTTTAACTGCTAACTAATATTTCTCGTTCGGCCTGTTAGTCCCAGCAGTCAATATATAGAATTAAATTTATCGAAAGCATTTTGACCGGGGTGAGTAAAGATCTTGTTCTACTAGTATCAAGTTATGACTGGGCGTCGTTAAAATAATAATTGCTTATCAAATATTTGATTTATTGATTCATTTATTCTATTTACTTTCTCTTTGTTCTGGTATAGTTTTCCTAGCGGCCATTTTGCAACCTCCGTTCTTCAATCCCAGCTACCCCAAGTAAGTTTTACTGGTCAAACTCATTAATGACATAACGAACTGAAAATAACACAGTTCAGTTCAAGTCGCACAAGCACAATGTAATAAGACGTTTATACTCTAATCACCCTGAAACGATTATAAAGTATTTTGTAACACAGCATTATGAGCGGGCATCTCGTTTATTGATACATGATACAGGGAGCGTACGTCATCATAAAGAAAATACTGCAGTGAATAAACAACAAAAAAAAATAATAAATATCAAAGTTGAAAGAGATGCCTTTGAGTTGCTCTTGCATAACTTACAAATCTTAAATAGCCTACTAGCACCTAGTAAATATGCCCAAAATACTTCAACATTGAACACGAATCATACATGATGAACGTACTCCAGTGTAATTAGCAAAACGTTACAAAATGTATTTTATTCCTATTGTTCAGGTACTTTAACTATGGTGGTATTGGCATGGTGATTGGTCATGAGGTAACACACGGATTTGACTCCACAGGTATGAATGATTCAAACGGTGCCCATGAAACCAAATGAAAAAGTTGCCCCAGATAGTTCTGTGGCATTGATGATAATGTTTTGACAGAAAATTTTTCTATTGTAACTTTATTTTCTCCCTCGACCTTCCCGAAGACAAGCCATCAAGGAAGGCATTTGCTTGCGCGGCCATTTCGATTTGTTGAAGTCACAGGGTTTGCACAACTCGCGCAAAAAGTCATTAGATATATACTAAAGATGGTACTAAAGATGAAAATATTTCATTTCAAAGGCTATCATATATTATCCTATCATGCTCTAATGCCGTACTGATTACAACCACAGACAAGAGAATTCGAAGCTGGAACTCTGAAACAAAAGAGGACAACACATTTACACTGCACGTATACTTTTCTCTTTAACTAAGTTCCCATTTCCCATTCAATGCCTAAGATCTGTTTGTCGTTTAGCTAGTCAGCACAATAATTATGTAAAGTAACTTTTCATTCACCTTCAGGCAGACTTTTTGACAAAGATGGAAATGTGAACAACTGGTGGTCTCTCATGTCATTGAATGGATTTTCCATAAGAGCAACCTGTCTTTCCAAACAGTATTCCGAATTTGACGTTTATGGCAAAAAGGTAAAATGGCGAGCAGTGTTCCATTACGCTTGATTGACGGTATAGAGAAGAAAACTGTAACTGACTTTGAGGTCCGTACTGTAAGATGCGGACCTGGGAAAAAAAAAGCGAGGATCGTAACTTACAGTACGGACGGAGAAGGGAGATGATCTACTGTGTTCCTGACGAGTTCGGAAAACTATTTTTACACGTGCGGACTGAATGCCTCATGATCAAATGACTGACGCACGTTAATGCAAGAGTCTCGATGCAAGAGGAGTTAATTCGACATTGTTTTAAGTCGTTAGCACGTTTTGATACAACTCAAAGAAAGCGAACGTTTTAACTTTTATTCGCCCTGTAAGTTAAGAACACTTGACTATAAATCACGAGACGTTTTGGACACAAAAGCAGCTTTAAATTTTAGAGGGCTATACAGTATAATACGGCCCGCTTAATTGACTAATCCCAACGCGCGTATAGTAATTGACAGATATAATAAAGTCCGATATGTGCAAAAGTTATAGATATCAAGACCTTGCTTTGAGGTACTAAGCTTCCTTTTAACGTTGCATTAGGTCTCAGTACACACTGCAGAGAAGGTGACCTTAATTAAACTAAAGCCCCGGCCAAACGATCGCAACATGTCAACGCAACATATCGCAACACTGTGCAACGTATTGTGCGCGTGTGGCCACCTTGTTGCAACATGATGCGACGTGTTGGTTGTTGTTGCCCAAGTTTGAAACTGTTCAAATTTTTCATGCAACATTTGTGTATGTTGCATGATGTTGTACTCGTTTGGCCAGGTTCGTGCAACAATGTTGCGCCCTGGTATGTGCATTAGTTCGATTTTCAACACTCAATATGTTGCAACACGTCGCAGCAGGGTGGCCAAACGCCCGCAACACGTTGCACAATGTTGCGATATGTCGCGTTGAGATGTTTCGATCGTTTGGCCGGGGCTTAAGCTATCCGCCTAGATATTTGTATTTTGGTAAATTCTTGAAATTTTGAAAGGTGAAAATCCTTTTCTGCTTTCAGATAAACGGGAACCAAACACTTAACGAAAACATAGCGGATAATGGAGGGATCAAACTGGCATTCAACGTAAGACAGTCTTTCATAATTGTGAATTTAATTTTGCACTTAAAGAAGGATGTGATTGTGATTGTCGAGCATTTTCTAAGTATGCAAAAATAGGGGGGACAAACTCGTCAGAGTAAGCGTGTGACGTTAACAGTTACAACGATACGCCGGAGACCAGGGGAGCAAAGCATACAAGTGCCTCGCCCCAAAAATCTGCGCAAAAATTTTCCAAGATTGTCCACTTTCTTTCTGTCAGTCTACAATCTCTCAGTTTCGTGGTTTTTTATCTTTTTCCTTGAGTACTTTTCTTCGCTTTATCCTGGTCTGTTTCATTTAGTTTTCTCCAATTTTTTTTCCTCAGGCATATAAAAAGTTGGTGGAGAAAGAAGGCACAGATGGAGCTCTCCCTGGACTAGGATTGACAGAGGAACAACTGTTCTTTGTTGGATTTGCGCGGGTTGGTATAATAGAGAAAATTAATCCTCACAAGCATTTTTTCTAACATTTTTGTGATTTAACTTAGAATTTGACAAAATGCAAGTGTAATACGTTCTTAGAGTAATCATTTGGTTATCTGTTCAACACAGTGGAAGACAAATCACGAGTTTATCTCTCACCTTTCCAATTGCATCGTTTACGGCTTTGGCATTTTCTTCCTTTTTAAGAGTGTTTTTGTTGTTGTTTTTTGGAGACTTGCTGATCATCAAATAAATAAACCCACGCTGAATGTGTTGAAACCGAGAACCTAGATGTGTTTAGACTAAAATGGTCCGCTTTCAAGTACACATTCAGTAGTTTTACTTTATTCAAAGAGTACAGTACTGATTGTAAGGAATCCTTCTTTTTTGGTTTTGTTTTTTCGTCAGCCATGGTGTAGCATTTACAAAAAGAAAGCAGCTCTTCTTCAACTTGAGACTGACTCGCATTCGTTCCCTCAGTACAGGTGAGTCCATGTTGTCTGTCCTTTGTTGACTATCTGTGCTCTGTGCTTTGTGCTCCGTGCTCCGTGCTCCGTGCTCCGTGCTCCGTGCTCCGTGCTCCGTGCTCCGTGCTCCGTGCTCCGTGCTCCGTGCTCCGTGCTCCGTGCTCCCTGCTCCCTGCTCCCTGCTCCCTGCTCCCTGCTCCGTGCTCTGCGCTCCGTGCTCCTTTCACCGTGCTCTGTGCTTTGTGCTCCGTATTCCGTACTCTGTGCTCCGTGCTCCGTGCTCCGTGCTCCGTGCTCCGTGCTCCGTGCTCCGTGCTCCGTGCTCCGTGCTCCGTGCTCCGTGCTCCGTGCTCCGTGCTCCGTGCTCCGTGCTCCGTGCTCCGTGCTCCGTGCTCCGTGCTCTGCGCTCTGCTCTCTGCGCTCTGTGCCCTGTGCTCTGTGACTGGTATTGACTCTTGCCAGTGACTGTAAAACCCGTTTGATTTTGCTGTGCTCTGACGAAGAGGTGACGTTCGCTGCGGCGGTAACTGACCTGGCAAACAGCCTCGTTCCCAAGGTCTCCTTACAGACCCCGAGAACGAGGTTGGTTGATAAGTCTTCTACCACCAGGGTTCCTTTGAATTCTGATTGGTGGAGCAAAACTCACCAAAACGTTCTTATTCCGTGTTTTCTCTTTCAGGATAATCGGTACTCTTCACAACTATGATAAATTCCAAGAGGCATTTAAATGTAAACCTGGATCTGGTATGAACCCGGATAAAAAGTGCAGCCTTTGGTGATTGGAGTTATTTAGTTTTCCATAAGTTTTCCATTTGATTTCAATCAACAGAGAATACAGATAAATACGACAAAAATAAACCCGTTTAAAAATTCTTTAGATATCTCAGTAACCCACCATTTTTTTTATCAATAAGTAAATTCAATTGCTTACAGTTGTTATATTGCTTCTCCGTTGTGCCAATGATTTATGCATTATGCAATGCTTCATCGTTTTTTTTTTTTTGTTTTTTGTTTGTTTTTCATGAGGTATATATTATAAAATCAGTATTAAGTGTTTATCTTCAATTCAAATTTTATGTCATTGCCACTTTGTTGTATGTATGTAAGATATTGTCATATTTTCTTTAAGCTGCATTTTTTTTGGGTAGATTAAAGTATTTTTTGTATAAAATTTGATTAAATTCGAACTTAAAATTTAAAGTGCACCTAACCTCAAAAATGTTTTTTCGCTAAAACGAATCTACTTGTTATTTGAAATAGTTCTGCGAAAAAATTTTTGGATTCCGTTAAATCCTCGATTTTCTGTGCCCCGACGAAATCTCGAAAATAGCTCCAAAACACCGCCATTTTGTTTCACGACCGAGTTTGAGGAGAATGGGTCCGGCGGCTCTTGTGACGTCTACTCAGGAAGGTTGGATATCTCACGTCCTCTCATTTCCTTCAGGATGGTGCAATACACATTCGAAAAGTAGGCAGAAACGCCTTCCAGAGGTGCTATCGGCTGTTGCGGCAATATTCCAGATTTAAGGAAAGATATACTGTACAATTTACTGACGATGATCGGCTAATGGTGCAACAAAGACGTAAACGATGGTTGATTTTGTCGAACCGAAACAAGCGAACTGAATCTGTGATCATGAGAACCATTGAAGAACTCTCACTGGAATTTGTTCCGCAGACTTTCGAACGCTATTTTCATAAATTTTCTGCTTAAAGCTAACCAGCAATTTGTAGAAATACTACCGACAACCTATATCTTCCAATCCCGCAGTATTTATAACATAAACGGCAAAGTTGTGTGATCCGATCATGATCAAGAAGCGTTATACTGATATGTAAATAGATCGCAACTGTACGCCGCTAACCAACACTTATTTCTCTTTCGATTTAGATGAAAGTCGAAGATTAATCCTTTAGAATTACATGATAACAAAATTGTTAGACTCACAGAGTTTTTCGAAGGTTTGGAAATCGGCAGTGCGACAAAGATTCTGTGTAATAGCGTCGAAAATTTGACCGCGTAACAGTATCTGCGGACCGCTTAGGGAACACATCCTTTTCGCTTATCCGACGAATTTCGCTGCAAACTTTGAGAACAATTTACATTGGTTATTTGGAGTTATGACTTAAAACGTGTGACAATGTGAAATCGGTAATTGTATGAAATGTTTCCTTCCGCCTTGCTTCCCGCAGCTTCAAAAATACAGGTCCAAACAATACGATTTTCAATCGATCGAAGCCAATGTTTTGGAGGTCATCAAGTCTCGAAAACTGCGACACGTACGTCGCTCTTATAAACATGAGGCATTCAACTGAAAGTAAAACACAAACTGGATTTAACAGAACAATCACACCTTGACAAAATACATTCTCGCTAAGGACAAATGTAAACGGGCTATAAACACGCGTGGGAATCTTATGTTTAGTTGACGAAATTACCATCCAAAGCAGTCCTTGAGTTTTCTTTCCTGCTTTTCGTTTGCCTGCTCCTTCACTTCGTATCTAGCTTTCCATTCCTAATATACAAGTAGCTCGTCCGCAAAGAAGTCTTCCCCTTCGTCGCTTGAAATATTGTAAATTGCTCTCAAAGCTCTAAGCAGTGAGTTCACAGTTGTCGAACGTGCTCGATCGAAGTTTATTTCGGAGTCTTCCGAATCGAAACTTAACTCTGACTCCAGTGATGAAAAAGAAATGAGTCTGGGACAAAACTTGGACGTTTTAGTCCCAAAATACATCGGAACGATTAGTTTTGTGTTTCATTTTCTCGAGCAAATACAGAGAGTTGACTGAGGCGCCATTGTGTTTGGTTCCTGGGTAGACGTCATCAGGTACCGCCGCCCCAGACTCCCTAAAGCGCGGTCGTGAAACACTTCAAGCGCGACTTTGAAAGGGCACAAAAAATCGAGGATTGAACCAAATTCAAAAATTTCTTCGCCCAAATGCTTCAAATAAAGTCTAGATTCGTTTTAGCGCAAAAAAAAAAATTGGGGGTGAGGTGCACTTTAAGTACTCACTTAGCATTGTGTTCAACTTTTTCCAGAAATAAGCTAAGAGCATGTTTTCAAAGGATAATAATTTGGGTTTCACAGTTGTCTCTGAAAATGTCAGGAACCGAGAGTGGCATTTCGGTTATTGTTATGGTTAATAAAACGGTGCGAAAACTTGTTCATATGATTTTGTTCTTACTAACAAACGAAATACCAACTAACCAGAAGGACTATAGATTTGACTATAGACTTACACGTCTTCCAAGATTTGTGGTGTTAATCCTTTTCTTTTCTTAATGCTGAACACCAGGCATATACCCTTCGAATTCAATCCATGTTGGCTTCTAATGGAACGAAAAGTAACTTGCCAACACGATGGTTTATATCCTTAAAGCCGAGGTTGCTTGACAACTTCGAACCACTTATAGAAGTCGTATTTGCCAAAGCTAATCAAACTGCATGGGTTCCTTGCAGTATATCACTGTGGGCTACTCACGTGAGTGTATCATTGACATATTTAAAACAAACAAACAAACAAACATTTTTTTTTTTGGTTTTGAATACAGTTTACTGACTTAACTTTCAATTGATTACTTTGACTAATTAAAGTTACAATCATAAATCCCGGCCTTTTTTCAGAATCAACCAAAACAATTTCTTTCTGAAATTCGGTGAAAATCATGCAAAGCCTTGTGTGACATATTCCTCTAGTATTACCAATATTCTTTTGCCTCTAATAGTCTTTTGGACTGGCTTTTTGCGAGCTTCGTTTTTCTGTCAATCTGTTAAATGTTGGTTGTTGTTGTGAAACATAAATAAAATGACATTGTTAGTTTACGAACACTGTCATTTCTAATTTCATTGTTACTGATTTGTACACCTCGGTGATACTAACTATTGCAATGATTATTACTTGGCATGTTTTCATCCATGGAATAACTACAGCCAGAAACTTATATAACTCCAGAAGTAGTAAATGTTCCATGTTGAGCTCAGTGATCAACGCTGTATTTCTTCAATCCATGCAAGAATCTGTCTCCGTTAGTAGATCATGAACAGTGGTGGTCTCCAAATCGATCCTTTTCTTAACCTCAGTGGCTAAGTCCAGGACAATAGGCTGCCTAAGGGACCCATCCCTTGGTTCATAATCGATGCGTTCGATGTTCTTCAGATTCAGAGAATGTGTGGGTGTGTCGTCACCTTTGGTTATTTGCAGTTTCCAAGCCCCCTCGAGTTCGTTTATCAACAGCATCCTCCGTCCATTTTCCTTCAGCCAGTTCCTTAGTTCGTCAGTAAAAATCAACGCGTCTGGATCCCACTGCCGACCACCTTTGACATCCAACTGGAAGGTCAAGGTCGATGGCGGATCCATGGTTATAGGCGGCTTCAACAACAAATCTTGGGAAACACCCACTTCTCCTTCGAATTCTTTGTCAAAATGGTAGCTTTGTCGGTTATCTAGTTTCGCCAACTCTGCGTTCACATCGATTTGAATACGCTTGTCATGACGAAGATCAGCCACCAAACGATCCTCCCCATCATTCCGTTCTTCCATGAGCCTTGCAAAGTTCTTGACAATGGGGAGCTCGAACTCGTTTCCAGGACATTCAACATGGTATTGATCTCTCGGTACAAAGAACTTCAGACGCCAGGAAGGACGATCCAGGTCAAAGCTACGGACGAGTAAAACTGACATGTTTGACTTATGCATACAACTGTTTATGAAGTCGGAAGACAAGATCAGTGCACCCTTGGAATCATTACTTTGAATGGTTTTCAAAACGAATCTGCTTTGGTGAGGATGAGGTGGATAAAGAGCAACATTCGCTTTCTGGCAGTAGCTTCGGTTTCGCGCCGAAGCAGAATCAGAAAAATACTGCGTATTTCCTCCTGCATCAAACATGACTGCATCACTGGTTTTCGGCCGAAGTTGCTCCAAGGTCATTTCGATTCCATCTGCCTCCGTTCTCACCAAGTGGGTGTTGCTTGCTCTCTTGCTAAAAACGATTCTTGCGCGAGAATACTCTGCGCATGCCTGCCCTTTGTCTTCGTAAATGTACAATGTGCGATCATCTTTGGAAAACTGAAGACATCTGTTCGTTATTTTACCACCTCCACCCTGATAGCTGCGGCTTTCGAGGATAATTTTGCCTGGTGTTTTGGATTGATCATCAATTGTGGTACGGGAATGTAAAACCAGATGAAGGTACAGTTTATACACGTTTTGTCCCTTTGTCTGTCGAATGAAAAACATTCCGCCCAACATAACATCCACTATGTCGTTGTACGGCGTCCCCACGAACATCTTGATCCCTTCTACGAAACCCCAGTAAACGCTCACTGGCCTTCCTTGATCGTCAGCAACCCTATAGTGTAGTTTTCCAAAAAATATCTCGTACTCCACGCCGAGAATTTTGTGGTCGCGTTTTTGTACCTTCGGCATTCCTTCAAAAGAAAGAACGTCATTATTTCTCTGCATTACTTTGTACCTTCCATACGCTGAACGGATAGCAAAGAAAGCTTTCCGGTTCGGATTAGGTCGTAGTTGACTATTCAATATTCTGGGTTTCCCGACCAAGCCATTTATTTGAATGACGTCGTCGCCTGCGCCTGTTTTAACTGTAACACATCCGGGTAAGGGTGTTACGTCGTACATATCGTCAATGATCACATTGTCCGGCTTGTCATCAGTCTCGCTCATGTAAGTTGTAATGTCCAGTCCTTTTAGTTCCACGCTGGCTTTTCCAGCTACCAAATTAGTATTGACTATCACTGTGGCACCCTTGAATTCATCTGTAACTTTTTTACCGTAGAAGTCGTAACCAATGTTTTCAAGTCCTGTAGGATTCCAGAAAAAATTGCCTGGATACTTCGATTTGTCCAAATGTCTTTCCGGTCCAATGACCAAATAACCATTTTTTTCTTTCGATGGATTCTCGGGCTTGAACGTAACATGATACCCCCACATTTGTAGTCTACCTTGGATGTTTTCGATCATAAGACCTTGGTTCACCTCATACACCCACGAAAATTCAAAATGATCTCGTTGCGGAACAAGGTTGGGGAGATCCTTAATATTTCGGTCCAGCAGCTTTTTTGATCTGTCCGTGAGGTCTCGAATCATCTTAACGTGACTTTCGATTTGCCTGTACGGATTAAGGGCTGTAAAGATTTCAACCATAATTGCCGCCAGTCCAAGAATAGCGCCCACGAGTGCTCCAACGGGACCAGCAACAGCCGCCAGCGTAGATCCCGTAGTTGCAAGTGCGGAGACAACAAATCCCGTGATCCCAGCAAGACCTGAAGCAAGGGAGAGTGAACTTGCAGCGATTGCAGGTCCGTCTTTGTTCTTGATGGCTTCTGCAAGCTGCCAGGCGCTGACACCTACCGTTGCTGCATCGAACAGAGGTCCCAGAATAACATCAGTCCACTTAACGACCTTGAGTACATTCTTGATTCCTCTTAGATCTGTCACTAGATCTGTATACAACTGACTCTTCTGAATAATTTTGGTGACATCTGTCTGAAATGCGTTGCCTATGCTCCTTTTCTTTCGTAAAAGTTTGGCCTTCAGAGCGTCTGGAGTTGCTGCTCTCGTGGCGTCATCAAGAACTCCCGTCTTCATAATGTTACGGTAGTCATCAAACGCCTGAATAGTGTTTCCAAATAGTTGTTTGTTCTTAATCATTCTATCGACTAGCTTGTGCACCACTGGATATGCGATTCCCTGACCAAGGTCCCAGACTGTCAAGGTTGCTATAGCGAGTTGAATGGTCTCCATGGCTTCTTGGATCTCTCCACGTGACATTTGGGCGTATGCAGCCAGTGTGTTGGAGCGCCAGTATGCCCCAACAATACCAAAGGTGTAACCAGCCATATCTGCAGATCGTTCCAGACCCCTGGTACTCATGGGTAATCTCCGGAAAGTCTTACCAATACGCGAGAGCTTAAAGACGTTTCCGATACCAGCAGCATCGCCGTAGGCAACGAGAGTTAAAGCCACAAAAAGAGCTTGAAATGTGAGTGCCATCTTTGGCTTGCATTCTGAGAAAATGAGAAAAGAGAGGTATGACTGGTCAGGCGGAACTTGGCAGAATTTAGAGAGAACTTCGAGAAATCTCTCTTCGATCTCCTTAAGTATTATGTGTGTCATAAATTTCTAGAAGTCTGGTTAAACTGGACAGCCGCCCGGCTAACCAATACTACTTCTACTTTTGCGAACTTTCGTACGTACTCATTTTTTGTTTCAATTTTCTTAGCAAACTGAATGGGCTAAGGATCCATGAAAATTTTACCCCCTGGTTCAACAGGTCTTTATCATTCTTTTTGTACGACCAATCGGACGTCTCCTGTAGGCACCTTTGAATTCGTAAACTTTTATACTTCAGATAATGCGTCTGGCAAGAAAACAGAAACATCTCTATTGGGTATCACCAGCTAGTGAGGTCGTCTTCCCTTTGAAGAAGAACTGGATGGGGTTGCTGTTAACCATCGAACCGTCAGCAGTTTAACTGACAACTGACAATAGCTCCAATTATTTTTTTCTCACAAGTAGTCTCTTGACCTTATCATCTTCACCTACAATGTTTGATAAACGGCCAAAAGGTTGAAAGACAATTGACAGATGGCAAAACTTAAACAAAGTAGAGCTAACTTGTTAATGTCATCTTGTATCACCCTCTGTGACAGAAATCACGGGCGAAACGGGCAATAGCAGGTCATTTTTACAAATTACCAAGAGAGATACAGACTTATTTCCGGCGATAAAAGCTCATTGTAAATCAGTTAATATAATTTTTTTAAAAATATTGCCATGCGAGCAGCTATTACCTTGCAAATGGCTGCTTGCTTCCAACAAATAAAAAAAAACAGTTCAATCTTAGTGACACACCTGAATTAAATACACGATTTAAAATGGTCAAATATATATATCTTCACATTCTATACTTTGTCATAGAGGAACTTCACGTGTACAGCATTGTGCGAACTAAAAGAAATAACGAAATGAATACTATTGTTGTCATACGACATTATTGAATGGCAGAAACTCATGTGATATAACTTAATTATGTCTTGGTTAGGAAGATATTTTCTCTTCCAGGAAAAATCACGCGAGATTTGTCATAATTTACAACCACAATCGTCAAGGGTGGGTTAAATATATAGCTATGTATGGAAAAACGAACTTTTTTTTCTGGTATTAGTACAAGTAAGTGATTTAATGTATAGATATACTGCCAGAAAATACCGTACATAGAAAATGATAAACGTAGAATTGTACAATCTAGGGCTATAAAACTGAACTATCTACCTTATTGAAAGAAAAACATCTTTTGCAATTTCTTTTTCTACTAACCTCAAGACCGTAGACACTAATGACTCTGCATTCGCGTTTCCTGTCAATATGAGTGATGTGTTTTTGTCCGAAAAATTTATTCCACTGCTCCGTAATTTGCAATTCTAACCTCAGAGTTTTGCCTTTGGCTCGTGGCTAACTTAGGAACAAAGGACATTCTTTAGATCAAACGGTTCAAGAGATCCAAACGACCTCTGTTATTTCTTATTGGCTTATTCAAACTGGCACTAGTAAAATGGCACTGTTACTGAGAAATATGTTAGCTATTTTTCGTATTTTGTTTAATGTCTTTCTTTTTCTTTTTTAATTGTTGTGACCACGTTAGCAACCCTTTTTCTCTGAGCCTGTTTCTGAATAAAAGCAGGAAAAAAGAGGCAGGTTCTTATTTTCAATTGTTTAAATGGATGAACCAAAGTTTCACTATTCTGTCATTGTTTTGTTAGCTTTTTCAAACTGGTATAGTAATAGTAACAGGGCAATACCACTGAGAAATATCAATATTACCTATTTTTATTTTTCTCCTATTATATTTTTTTACCTTTCTCTGTCTGAATTCGTAAGGAACCTTCTTTTCCTTCATAAATAATTGAAGACAGTGTTTCCAAAAGAATTAAGTTTCAAATTTAAATCAAATCGAATTAAATGTAAATACATTTAATTCGTTCATTTCAAAAAGGATCAAATGAATTGAAGGAAGCTTAAGGTTAAAGTCATCGAATGATCAAGTTACTGCCAAAGACGTTTCTTTAGAAATGAAAATTAAACGAGTGCATAGCATTGTGAAATACTGAAAATTTCCTACGTTTTATTAAAACGTTTTGAATTAATAGAAGTTGCTCAAGTCAAGCTCTTTCTTTTTTCTGCCATGGGAATCTAGGTTTAAAGCTTTTGTTTTAAAAAAACTAACTCATTGGTAGATTTAAGCCCCTCGTGAAAATACATTTATCTCGCTGTTTTCTTTAACTGACTTCTTAGTACTTCGGACAGCTTCAATATTTTTTGCACTTTTAGCAAATGAAAACAAGGGTGCAAACATCAGTATAAATTTACGAATTGCTTTAGTTTTCCAAGAGACTGTCACATCACATTGATTCGTTAATGTCGTCTCCAGTTTTCCCCTCTTTAGATCATTTAAGTGCGTTTTTCACATTTAGAACATTTAGAATTTAGATCACACCAAAAAATTTTATTGATTTACTTAATGAACAACAATGAAGGTGTCATTGAAAAGACATACCTTTTAGGAGGCTTTTTCACGTGTTGGGATTCTTCTGAGTTTCTGTAATATGGTGTGTGGTTGAATTCGAACTGGCAACAAAATTATATCATTGTTTCCAACAACAGGGGGCCTTTCTCTAATAGCTACCCCCATGAGGGACTACCTGATTCCACTGTGTTTTAACGTTTGCTTCACCTGTGCTACAGGGTTAATTTTCTGGTATGGTTCCCTTGCTTCTTTGCTCGCCTGTTTACTAACTTCAAAACTGCCCGTCAAAATAAAATCCCCGATTAGACAAAATGTGATAAACAGGAACGTTCACTGAGAAAATTTAAGGTTTTGAACGTTTAAACCTAAAAATGGGAACATTGCATCTCTTTTTAAGTCGCTACGACAACTAATTGAACGTGATAGCGAGGGCATCAGTGATGTCACCTATTGTTATTACTATGCTAGTTAGAAAACTATTGGATGGTGAAACAAAGAGTTCTTTTGTCTCACTTTTTGCTTATTTGTCATGTAAATGCACCTATACTTAGCATAAGAACAACTTGATTTACACAACAAAAACAGTGAGATCTATATCAAAACAAGGTCGCCTCCAGCCTCGCTGCCATTCAAAAGCCAGGTCACTGAGCAGACAACTATAAAATGGTCTATTGACGAGAAGATATTTGAAGATTGAAATGATGCTTAATACGACCTTAAACTTAAACTTATCCCTGCTTTGAGCAACAGGGTCATGCATGCTGAGAGCGGGCCGACTCCTGTCCGACCTACAACAATGTACTAGCATTAGGCTTTAGGGAACCCACACTCACTTTACTTTTAAGTTCTAACCGACCATTTAACAGTTCTGTGAAATAGAATGACAATTTATATGGACAGGTTATCCGGGTGGGAAAGCTGTGTCCCTCAAAAACATGTTTACTAAGTACAAGACTGGAAAAAGGGCCACTTTACTTGGCTCCACTGCATCAATGTGCAATCAATAACATTAGCAGATATTCTTTGCAGATAGTGCTACAAAAAGGACTAATTCCAAATGAAGCTTACAAATGTACGAAAAATTGTCTTGGCTTTTGATGCTGTCACAGCGCATCGACTCGATCGTAAATGTCGTCTCCAGCTTATCCTACTTTAGCAATCAACTCTGTTTGTAATATTCCAAATTTGGCACAAGAAAATTTTCATTGAATTGAAAAAAAGGAACTACAGTGTACGTCTTACACAATAAAGGGGTATCACTTAAGGGTGCGTTTTTTCACGTTTCTTTTGAGTTTCTGTAACATGGTGTGTGGTTGAGCTGGTAACAAAAGTATATCGTTGTTGTCAGCAGCAGGGGGTCTTTCTATAATGGCTAACCACCTTGAGGGGCTACCTGGTTCCACTGCGTTTCACCGTTTGTTTCTCATGCAAAGCATTGTTAATTTTCTGGTAGAGTTGCCCGGCTTGTTAGCTTGCCTCTTTAGTAACTTAAACACTTCTCAGAAAACGTTGATCTTTTTGATACGCTATTGTCTGAGCAACAGACCTTTCACAATTTACAAAAAGTAAAATCTCGATCTATTAGGTAAAATGTAAAAAGACAGGAACATTTACTGAGAATTTTTAAAGTTATGAACGTCAGAGCGTCAAAACGGGCACGTTGCACCTCTTCTTAAGTTGCTATGACAACTAATTGCTCGTTGATTCTAGCGGTTGCATTAACGTACTTCATCCACATCGTTCCGTTTGCTCACTCCCCTTGATTCGTTTGGAAGTGTCAATGGTGGAGAGATACATGCATTTAGAAGTATCACAATTCTGCCATAAATAACAGAATGGCATGTAAAAACGTGGGCTTGCTAGTGTTGCTATTGTCTACCCTTTTTGTAATTCGTTTAATGCTTACACATGTGGCTGTATTTAACAAACAAAGAAGCCTCGACTGTGCTCTGTTCTGTTGTAAAGCACGCAGAAAGCGGTAGAGCACGAAAGAAGTGTAGGGGAAAACACGAGACGTAGTCGAGTGTTTTTCCCTACTTCTTGAGTGCTCTACTGTTTCCTAAGTGCTTTACAACAGAACAGAACACAGTCGAGGCTTCTTTATTTGTTTTATGATAAAGAATCCGATAATATCCCCACACATTTAGCTGAATTTTCAAACCAAACTTTATTTTCCAAACGAGCAAAAGTGGCGTCAGCCGTACACTGTTCTCTGATAAAGCACGCTAAAACAAGCCAATCACAATCCTTGTTAGAATTGTTCAAATAATTTGATTGGCTAACGAAGCGACAGCTGTCAATCACAAACTGGACTTCAGCTAAGCTTTCAGTTTCGAGTAGTTTGAGCGGCTTTCGAGAGAAGAACGATACCTTCAAAGTTCCCTTTTAAGTTAATATTTAAATACGGATCTTAAGGCAGGTGAAGGTTTATAGTCCAGAGGAATCCGGCTGTATTGTGGCCCATGAAAACGTGCACTTTTCCAGTGGAAATTACGAAACGCTGAGCTCAAAGCTTGCGGATGAATATGCGAAATGCCGAGTTGAATTTGAAAGGAGCTACAGTTATTTACGGCTTGTAGCCGCATGCAACAAGATTGCCCGAACTAGCGTAAAAGTTAGAAAGACTAAACGGCTCCCACTGGTTCTAATCCGAGCACAGAAGAGAATATCAGAGCAAGCTTTGCACTGACCACTCGTCGGTTCACTTCGCTGAGATGACCGGAGAACGAGCGTTACTACACTGCACATAAGTGTTGTTTGAGCAATTGAGCATTTTTACAAAAATAAAGTTTCTCATCATAAACAGAGACAGTTCAATTGTTGTTTTCTGTCGTTGTTTTACTTCTTAAGTATAATTTCTGCCTTCGTAACAAATATAATGTCTTTTATCGAAGCACTGTTTAGGTTGAGAATTTGTTTATTTCGCTACGTGTTTTGTCGGCGGGAATCTAGCAAAACTCGTTATTTTAGTACAGTTGCTACTACTGTTGCTATTAATGGTCTCTGTGAGCCATATTTACTACAGACAAATAGCTCGTTTCCATTGCGTTTGTCTGAATCACAGAGGATGTTTAATTTGGGGCAAATTTGTCAAAATTCCGAAGCAAAAATTTGAAAGCCAACTTACCGTCATCAACCCGTGCTCTGTTCTCTGATAAAGCACGCTCTTTCAGCCAATCAGAGCGCGCGTTATAGGGAAACTTTATTATAATTTGTAATAGGCCATGTTCGATATATCAATATGCTAACATGGCTACGAGCCTTTCGGGGCAAATATTTATGTTTGGTGTTGGTTTCTTTTGAGAATTGAGGGACAAAAGAAACTTTAAAAAAATGGCAATTTTGACCCGAAAGCCTCGGAGTAAGTAAGAATATTAATATATCGAACGTGGCCTATTAGGACTGAAAAAGGTCATCAGAAAGCAGGCCACCATCTCCTGAAATCTTGTTTGGTGCGATGAGTTTCAAATCCTTTACCCCAGGCATTTGGGAAAAGCTTGACTGCTGAATATATGGAAATGCAACACAAAGAGACACACAAATGAAGCTAATTTGAAAGTTTGATTTTCTCAAAACACTCAGTACAAGGCACTGCATTTTGGACCACCGGCGAAAAGAGAAGACGAAAAAACAATAACTAGAACAAAACAAAAGGGAAAACGAAAAAGAAAGAATGACATTGCCATGGACACTCTGGAATCCAAGTGAAAATAAAGTCAGTTACACGCAAAACAACTTATTCTGGGATTGAAAACCGGCTTAGCTTACCTAAGGCAGTCGTAACTGGTCCTAACTACTTATTAACCAGAGAATGAGGTCAATACGGGAAAATCTCAACCTAGACCTCACCGTATTGACCGAGCGATCGCTCGGTCAATACAGCAAGGCCGAGGTTTGAGATTGCCCTGTTTATATGACCGCACCTTTCAGGTTAATAAGTTGTTTATCATATGGCTTTCTGGTTTGTTTTTGCAGGCCCGTAATCGGCCCGTGGGCAGTATAATTGCGGGAGAATAATTCCCTAGAATTAGCCAATCAGAGCGCGGTTATATCGACTACAAACACACGCCATATAAGAAAACGTATTACTTAATTGAGTATTGGTAACGATATCAGCTTGAGTCCTGCAAAAACGTTGGACACCAACAGCTTATGAGTTTGTTTTCCATTTTATAGCCAGGTGCTTGCGAGTGAAAGAAGGTAGGTCGTCAATCTATTGTAAAGCCGTCAAAGAAAAGTATTAATGAACCAGTTGTTCTACGCAAAAGAAGTCAGTCTTGCTTCTGATTGCAAAGATTAAACAAGCACAGCGGAATATGACTAAATGATTCATCAAATGGATATCAGGGTGGAAACTGGAAGGGAAAATAATCATTTTTCGTTGGAACAAAATAAAATCGACGCCACAGCTTGATCAGTAGAGCCTCAGATACAGGTACAAATTATCCTAGATAATATTATATATGTTTGCAATAGTAGTTTTTCAGTCACTATTAGTTCAAATCACTGTACGAAACGGTGCAACAAAATTGTCTCCGATTATTATTTTACGAAAATCAGTTTGATACTCAAAATCAGAGTATAAAATCCAAATAGTTAACTCAGACATGAAAACGTGCGCTGCATGTTAAGAAAAGATTAATTTAGTTTCTGTTTCTTTTATGTAATGATTTAGTATTTCAGTGAGCCTATACAAGGATTTTGTTTTCGGATAAGTTCGTATCGACAAAAACTGAGCATGCTGAGAAAAGATTTAAAAATTGCGGTCGTTTGGAGCAACGATTAACATCTGGGATTGAGCAAAACTCTAGATAAAAACTGGGAGATCTTAAAGTCTGAACGATATGAATTTAGCCTTGGGAAAAACAAAAAACTGTGATATGATTATCCCTCACAGAAACGATCAAAAAAAATAAGCCATCATGGTATCGTCTGATTTCAACTTTCACCTTTCTTGAAAACAAACAAAGCTTTTGAACTTTGTTTGTCAGGTTATCGTGTTGTACTTCTGTTTTACGTTTTTGTACCCCTAAGGCGGACAAAAGTTAGCTTCGAATTTTTCCCTAGTTTTCATTTTGTATTTAAACCGCCCGATACTGAAGCGAGTTGCATTCTCCTGTTTCCTCAACAAAATTAAAAACATAGTCAGCGCGGCTGGTTACCGTATACCTTTCTCGCGTCCAAGTGATGTAGTGCGTCCCATTTAAGTAAGATACTTAAAGCCCTTTATCAAATTAAACTGCTTATAAGGTGGCTATCAAACTTTGCCGATAATTTGGAAATAAAATGAATTGCCGATATTTTCACGACGTCTAAATGTGAACGACCGAATCGCCTACTGGAAGCTACAAGTCAAAGGGAATTTCTACCGGTTTGTCCTCAAATTTGGACAATAGCTAGTTTGACATAAAAACAACAAAAACTTGTCTGCGAATTCTTTAATTCGAAATATTTTTACTACCACAGCGACTTTGGTACCATTACTCCACATTTTTTTAATCCTATTTCGAAAATGTTCTGTAAGCCTTGGGTTCGCAAACGGAGGAAAAAATTACATTAGCGAAAAGCAAAATTCAGTTTGACTTGAAGCTTTCAAAATCTAATTCGGACGCTTGCATTGAGAGGTCGCGAAAAATTCGACAATTGATTTTATTTTGCAATTCTTGGTATAGTTTGATAGCAAGCTCTATAGGCTTAAATTTGATATATGGGTTTAGGTATCTATGATTTAAACCGGGCGCGCTCTATGGTTTGGACACGAGACACCTCTAAAGGTATACGGTAACTTCAATGAAACTGTAACAGCTTATTACTATTGTTGTTCCCTTTACATATTTTTTACTCCTTAGAAATCATTTCAGACAAATCTTTTTAACAATTTACAACGTGTCCATCGACTTTGAATCACTTTTCAGAATATTCTTTTTCTCTCTTTAGGGGATTACAAATATAAACTTACGGCTGAAATTTTGTTAAAAAATTAAAATGATAAAAAAAAACGAAACAAAACAAAACAAAAACAAGCATCGATTTTTTTTTTTTTTGGGAAAAATTCGACGCTTATAAAACAGGGCATGGACATGCTTTTGGAATTCTCGTCCTTTATCCTCACACGTGTTCATACCAGCTTAATTAGGGTGTTTCCAAAATGCTGATGCTGCTAGGAAGTCAGAATACATTATCGGCGTAGTTTAACAACCGACTATTATCCGAGTTTTTCTTTTTTCCCTTTTTAATGAGCCACAATTGACAAGACCAAACCTATCTTTTGTGAGCGTCATAAAAAAGAAATCAAAATAGGGACTTTCTCTAAGGAACCAATAGACAGAAAGAGAGAAGGAAAGAACAAACGAACGAGCGAGCGCGCGAGTGAACAAAGGGACGAACGAGAGTATGAAAGAACGAACGAAAGAAAGAAATAGCGAAAGAGGCATCGCACGAAAGAACGAACGAAGGATCGACGAAGGAAAAAAGGAACGAACAAACAAACGAAAGAACGAACGAACGCACGAACGAAAGAACAAACGAACGAACGAAAGAACGAACGAAAGAACGAACGAGCAAACAAGGGACTTGCAAAAGAGGTCAATCAGAGGAAACGAGACTCAGAATGCCCTTTCCTGGAAAATGTCTTGGAAAGTAGACCTTGAGTTGCTTAGGTTAGCAAAAACATAAAAGTTGAGTACATGATATTCTATTCTTGATTTCAGAAATGAATTTCCAAGGTGTTATCATCGTGGTGGCAATCTATGTCACTCTCTCTTCCCCAGTTGAGGGTCAGTTCACGTGTTTAGGAACGTGTTACAAAGGCAGTTTTATAGAGGAGAGTCATGTGACTAGTAACAAAGCTCTTGTTGGTCACTCGTTCTTAAACCTGACTGTGTATGCTCCTCACCAGTGCCTTTCGGCCTGCCTGGCAAGGTGCCGTTGCATGGCCTTTCAGCTCGAAGAAACAAGATGCGAATTGCTTGACCAAGACCGTTCGCTCATTCCTGAAGACTTCCACCAAGCACAAGGGTATAAATACTTCGACGTGAAACAAGAACTCGACAGAAACGTGAGTAAAATACACCATTTTACAGTTGTCTGTTCAATAACCTTGCAGGTGACCTTGTTTTGATAAGACTGAACGAGTTAAATTTGAAATGCTTTGAGCTTCAGTTGAAATAATACTGTTATTTTTGTTCCATTTTTGACACAAAAAGAGCCAATGTTACAGTTTAGTACAAAGATGATTTCCAGTTCGTACTGCGCAGTCTCAGCACCCCAATGCTTGCGAGTATTAATCGATGGAATGTGAATCGATGCTATTCGTTACGAACCGCTTACCTTATCTTTGAGGCATTTTAAATTCTTTTTCCAACAGTTTCTTTGATTTTTACAGCTACGGCGTTGTTTCATTAAGTGATATCAGAAAGAACGAAGCATAAAGCTTTGCATCCATAATGGCGGTTGACATGAAACTTTGAATTTACTTCAAAAGTAGTTGCGAAAAACCACATTTTGTGACGTCTTCCATGAATCAAAACAAAATGCAAAAGCAAACTCTCGAGAGTGCGCAATATGGACTGGAAATCTGGAGAATTCTGATTGGTTTCCATAGCGGTCAGAAATTGATTGGGTCTTCAATTCATTGCACTAAATAAACAGGTTTGTGTTAGGTAGAACTCTTTTGACCGTCATGTCTGGAGGACAATTTTAGTAAATTAAATATTCACAAAAGCGACGTGTGAAACGTATAAATTAATGCTTAAATGCGCGCGCGTTAACCGAGAATGGGTTGCAGAGACGCACCAGTTTATCAGCAGGTTAAAAAGAGCCATTTTGATAAAAATTTACTGAACTGATTTGTTCGGTCCGTACTGGAAAATGTTGTTCTCTTTTTTTTTGGACAGGTTTAATGACTTCGCCTGTGGCTCAGTCCATAAACGTGCACAAAAAACAAAAACGAAACAAAACAAAACAAAAACAAAAAACAAAACAAAAAAAAAAATCGACCAATGTCTCCAATACGGACCTCATGCTAGTTCAATACTGATATATAATTAAATGACGTTGTTTAGATTTCTACACATACGTTCTTAACGACCTCGTCAGCCTCTGGGCACTAATTAATAAACGATTGATTGATTGATTGATTGATTGATTGATTGATTGATTGACTGATTGATCATTGATTGATTGATTGATTGACTGACTGATCATTGATTGATTGCTTGCTTGATGACTGACTGGTTGGTTGATCGATTGATTGATTGATTGATTGATTGATTGATTGATTGATTGATTGATTGATTGACTGATTGATGATTGTCTAAAGATTGATAGAATGATTGATTAATTGATGACTGAATGAGGGCTGATGATTGATTGATTGATGATTGATTGATTTAAGTGGAAAAATAACACTTTCAAGAACTGCAAAAACATCTCATCAGGTAAAATACAAAAAGGCACGTGCAAAAGTTAGTAAATGAACTTATTGCCCAGGTTTCCGGATTGGTCACTGTTATTTAGCACATCACTTTCCCTTGCCAGGAACCCGCCGGAAGCTGTATGAATGGCTGTTGCAAGACAAATCCTTGTTTGAATGGAGGAACGTGCTCTGAACACTGTGATAATATCACTGTCAAGTTTTCCTGCTCCTGTGTTGCTGGCTTTACTGGCAAAGTGTGCGAGGCGCGGTCATCCTGTGCCACTTTCTTCGCTTTGGACAACTCAGTACAGAATGGAGTGTACGAGATGAGTGATGGTAGCCAGGTGTTTAAAGTGTATTGCGATTTCACCAGCGAGCCAAGCTTCATTTGGACTCTGGTTGAATCCTTTGAACTGATCAAAAGGAGTGCCTTCAG
Organism: Orbicella faveolata; assembly: GCF_042242905.1. Lineage (NCBI taxonomy): Eukaryota > Metazoa > Cnidaria > Anthozoa > Scleractinia > Merulinidae > Orbicella > Orbicella faveolata. The sequence goes on along the minus strand of NW_028301539.1, from coordinate 22,436,378 downwards.
ATATGACTTCTTGACGGACATTCCCATAAGGGCAGACGATCCTCAATTCTCTGAGCATCGCTTGCCACTTAGTGCACGAACACATCTTCTCATTGATGCGACACATATCAGAGCCACCTGCGAGTTTAACAAGGGATTTAATTATACTGACTACTTAAGAGGTAAACTTACTGAAATCGAGTTGGTGAGACAGGGAGGACGGTGCACGTTATTTGAACGGATTAATATTCGAGGTAATGAATGTAGGGATTGCAAAGCATTGTATTTTGGTAAATCGGGTGAGCACAACCATATTGCTAGTGCAGAGGGTCAGGAATGCCTCTGCAGTAGCAACTGTGTGACCTGGACAGGCAGTGTGGGCAGCGAGGACAGCTTCGGACTGTTCGCCGCCAGAAACCCGGATCACCGGTGTGTTCGAAATGATCAAGCTACCACGCAATGGTGGCTTGGAGTCCAGGTTTCTCCGTAAGGGGATGTGCGATGATTGTCTGGGGAAGTGTGTAGTTCGGAAAACCAGTGAGGAGGTTGATATCAGCTGACAATGTGACAGCCGTCAGGATCACCACCTTTAGGTAGTAGTGTCTCTGACACCTAGAGCTAGGTGGGATGTCTAAACTCCTGGTATGGTCACGCGTGCCGGAAAGGTCGAAGGCTAGGGGCCACACGAAGAGTGATCCCCTGCCCCCCTGGTTGGAGGTTGGGTGTAAGGCTAGTAACCCTGCCCTATTATGTGCACATTGATGTAGGCGGGACCATCTTAAATAGCTTATTTGACAGTCGTGTACTCAATAACCATGTTTTTAAGCGCCACTATTGCAACGTCGCGTTGGTGTCGAGGCTTAGTTTTATTTCACAGAATTGTAAAGTGGTCGATTAGAACTTATATAAGTAAAGTCATCCATTCATGTTTCGAAGAATGTCGATCGTAGGTTCTCCATGTCCATTGTTTTGGTACGGACGTTTGATTTTGACTAATCTACGTTTCAAGCCCTCCCGCAAGATTGTTAGGGTAATGAAAAGCCCTTAAGAGTATAAATGACCGTACGTCCAGTAACAAAATCACAATAACTATTCTGCCCAGAAACGAACCGTAACGCTGGCGAAGAAGCTAGAAAGCTCCTTCATTAAATTAACAGAGAGATATTGCAAATATTGACTTATTACATGTATTGCACGTTTATTTCCTAATTTATACAACAACAAAAATAAATTCGATTTCAAAGAGGTGGGCAATATAAACGAAGTTAGAGATTAAGCAACGAGTTCCCTGAAAAAGTATCCAGAATAGCGGTTGAAGATATTACTAAAGATACCGATGAGAGAGCAAGATTTAAAAACACTAAACGAAATGCTTCGTTTTCACCACAGAGTGTATCACATAGAATTCCTCCTATCGCCTCTTTGATGTACCCCGGTAACATCATAAATGCTCCGCACAGTGCCCATAATGCCCTGCTGGTGATAGGTGCATAGCCAGAGATCGTGACCGGTGATCTATAACTTTGGAAACACATTAGCCTGAAGGCTAGTGCATGTTTGTGGAGGAAAAGTACAGCCACTCGGGTTATATTTTACATTATATGAATTCAAAACAAAATGCAGCACTGGAAAAAAAAAAAAATCAGTGACTTTATCATTGATTTATAAACGACTCCTTCTTGTACGGGAATGGTAGAGAAAAACACTGGAGGCTGTAAAGCACGTGTCACTCTATGGCGGGAAAACACTGGAAGCTGGGAAACCAGTGCCATTTTATGTCTTCCATTTAGCCGGCGGGATAACACCAGATATACCCGTATAACGCCTTTCCCGCCTTTAGAGTGGCGTACCTTAAAATTCCACGGCTCGGAATAAAGTGGCATAATCCAAAACAAAAGGACTAACCCAGCACAGAGGCCAGGCAGCATACAATTATCAGAATTCAGAATTGTCGGTTGGTAGGGGTGGACTGGCCCTGAGTGTTATTTGTAGAAAACTGCTGCTGTTGTAAGAACCGTCCAACATGAGCAGACTGCTGGCTGTTGGACGCCTGGGCCTGTTGATTGTTCTGTCCTTGGAATGCGAACGACTGCTGCTTTTGCTAAAAAACAAATAATGAAAGAATAAGGAAATGAGAAGGCTTACGTCATTATGAACGTAACAAAGGCAAATATATGAGTTTCTATTTTTTTCCCCACTTGAGACAATCAATGCAAGACAGTTTATGGTCAATAAGCTAGACGAGACAAGCCGCTGAGACAGGGAGAAAATCACAACATATCATATGGACACACAAGGAAATTAAGCAGGGCCATGCTTCAGCTACAGCCTGTGTTGCGTGAGCTCAGTGAAAGTACAGTTCACACTAAAGGATCATGTCCTGCAATAGGTCACTGATCAATACATTTTATCGTATGTGCACCCTCTGATTTTGTTCCAGCCAAAAGTCCCTGCTACGTTTCCTTGTGTGTCTACGTTTTTACTCTGTCCCTGGGACATGTCTCTGCAACGGGTCCCTTCATGTGCAGGAGCCCTTACTATCGCTGGCATAACCCCGCTTCCTGCATTAACAATGAATTGCTGTGAGCAAGAAGTGACAAGAATGAGCCTGAAAAGTTCGCACAAGCTCAATACGGCATGCCATAAGGATAGAACAACTGATCACACCAGGGAATTTCTTTGTTGTATGACGATATTTTCTCAACTAGTACCATAACGGGTCTATGGAGTAAGGCAAGGAGAAATTGTATATTGACATCTTTAACACCGTCGGGCCTGTTGACAAGAAATAGAAACAACAGCATTTCCAGCTGTGTTCAAAATAAATCTCAAGGTTTAATTTTAAAGGAGCTATGCCACGATATTTTGAGTTATTTTGGTCAGGTACAAAAATACCTTTGGATTGAAAAAAACCTGAAAATATCTGTTTACTAAGATAGAAAAACACCAAAGACATAAAATAAACCATAAAGGAACAAGGATGGTTAGGGATGGAGAAGATTAACACGGATTATTAGCTTGAAACATGTAGGCTAAACTTTTCGACATACGCCACCCGTGACGTAGTTCCTTTAACAGTGAAGATGTCGGAGGATAAAACAAGCACGTGTTGCACGCAAGCTAATAGACTGTATTATTTTAACACAGTAGGCGTCATCAATTAACGTTTTAACCTGCTTTGAAACGTTATTGCTCCATTAGCGTTTAACTTGGAGAAGTATTTTTTTTACAGTAGCATTGTCAGACGAAAACATGCCATGATACGTTTGCTCTTTAAGCAGTGCTTGGAAATTATCATACAGTGTTGGCACGCAACCTCGTGTTCTACGAAGTCCTCGACACCAATGCAGGCGCCCAGTGTTTTCAACCACTATTTTTTTGAGGCCTGAGGAAGTGGGCGAGAGGAGCATAGGAGAAAAAGCGCCTCTCCGTAACAACCTCCCTACCCGCGTACTTCAAATCCATCAGCGCTTATTTTTAACTAAGGTAAGAGGTACGTAGCCTAATAAGAACTCGTGGGCGCATCATTTCAAATTAATCAGCTGCTAATGCTATTAACCAGTACAAAGTGAGTGTTAGCCGTTAGCTGTTAAGACCTAGGCCGCCAATCACGTGCGTCGATTTGACCCAGGGACCAAATTTTGTGGTGCCCCCAGAGAGTGGAGAGAACTGTCCCTCACAGACAAACACGTGATACGTTACCTGAAACTGTTCAGTCGTGTGCGCAGATACGACGCGCACTCTCTTAGCACTCGGCTGCCCGTTATTGTCCGAGTTCTCTTGCTTGCCCGGGTTAGTCTGGAAGTGTTAAAATGTTGGCCTGGTTCAGCGAGATAAAGGCACTGTGAAATGGAAACACTGTGTACCTCGTCTAACAATGGCCTGTTTCTCAGCAGGAAAGGGAATGTGCTTTGTTAGTGGATGCTACGGCACTACCTAGCGACAATTGTGTGCTAAGTGTTAGCGTGGGCCAATCCGGCGATATCTTCAGGGTTAATGTTTCTTCTTGCGCGCAGTGTGTGCCGTGCAGTGATAAGACTTGTCACACATGCATTACCTGATAATAGTCGTGTAAGATCACATGCAACTAACAAATAAGCATGCATACCCTACATTCTGGCACCAGATTGCACATTCGCAGAGTTGGCCGATTTCCATTTGAATCGGCACATTGGTCCTAAATTTGACCAATGCTGAATCAGTCTAATTAACATACCTTTTGCAAACACTTTGCAAGAGTTGGTCAAATGCTGAATTAAGGCCATTATTTTGCCAGTCCGATGTCGGGTCAATATAATGTAAATGGGGTATATGCGTAATGCTTACATGTAGGTTCACCCAGTAACATTCCATTACCTTTGCAGCACTGGACTTCGAGTCACTGTCATCATCATTGAGAAATTCTCTTTTAGGATAAGGTATTGTCATCCCGGCAAAGGCACTAAAAGCAACAAAAGGCTGCATCAGAGCTAGACAAGAATACAGCATGCATGCATAAGTATTACAAATAATACTTTGTTCTGTTATTGAAATCTGAAACAAACTCATTCTATTGGGCAAAAATAAAAGCTAAAATAAAACACTTACACTAAAAAAAACTGTTGAAGCAGAACAGCACAGGCACGTTACATGTACATGTATGTCGGAAATGAATGAGTTCCCTTAAGAAATTGCAAACATTTTCTGCAGAGTTATAGAAACACGAGTGGAAGTTTGGGAGAACGAGAAATGCTGTGGGCCGGGAACACGAGTCGATAGCCGAGTGGTTTCACAGTTTTTCGAGTTCTCTAAAACGTTGGTGAGTGGTTTTATATCTCGATGGAATACACAATACAAAATACAATACTTTATTTAGACACGTCACGTCTAAGAGCTGTACAAGCTCGTTCAAAATACGCAAGTGTATTCCTAGAAGAAAAACGAAAATGTTATTTTTTAAAAAATCTCTTTCATTTAGAAAACATAGCAATACAAAGAAAGGACAATCTTTTTTTCTTTCTTAATCAAAATTTTAAGTATGTTTGCTATCTTCATCATTACGTCAAGAACTCTCGCTTGCTCTTTGCTTCTGTCGAGTTATGGAAATACTATTTCAAGCATGCCCATTCTAACAGGGTTGTGCAGATTACATAAATGTATAAAAATACATTTATCCAGGGGTTCTGGTTTATTTTAATTTGCATTTTTATTTCATCTACATGTAGTATTGTCACACGAGGGAACATTACAGCACAGTTTGATTGCAACAATGCAGTTGCTAACAATGCTAAGCTCACAGTAGAAGCCTATGTTACTTACTCAGGTGTTGGTAAAGGATCTTCTTTAAAGTAAGGATCTTGCAAAGCCTGATCCGATGTTATCCTTTTGTTTGGGTCCATCACCAGTAACTTGGAGAGCTTAAAATTAACAAACATATACAAGACACATTGTGTACACCTCCAGTGCTTGTAGCTGACACATTTTTGTCAAAGCTGCATTCTTTTATCAGGGTCTCTGTTCATATCAGGTGCTATTACCTCTGAAAGGGCCACTCATATCTATCTTTCAGGGTCTATCTATTTTTTCAGCTAGCGTTCATGACTTGTCCTTTGTGAAACACAGCTCAGAGGTAATATTAACTACTTATTAACCGAGAGTGAGGTCGTTGCGGGAAAATAGCGATAGCGAGGTCAATATGACATGGTCGAACTTTCAGATTTTCCCTAAAGACCGTTCGAGGTTAATAAGTTACTTATTATAATTTATGGCTTTTTGCTCTGTCTTTGCCGGACTGTAATCTGCCCGTGGGCATTTACGGGAGAATAATGCCCTAGATGAAGTAAGCCAATCAGTGCGCGCGTTAGATTGGCGACAAACACAAGCCATATAATAAGAAATTATGATTAAATATAGTGGGAATTAAGCCCCGTTACATGGGTGCCTTCGTCTCCACGGCAGAAACACTCATGGCTGCTGGAAACTTATATACAGGGTACACGTCTATAGAAGTCTAACTGAATTTAAATTCTTACCAGTTGGAATGCTCTACTGTCCTGTTTGACTTTGTGTTTCTCCATGTATTTCCACAAACTAGCATTTACATAGCTGTAAATAAAAGTAAACAAATACACAAAATATACTAAACAATCTGTTTGCTAGGCAATGCACATGGACTGCACACATTTTCAATGTCTTCTATCTACCCTGTTGTCGAACTACATGCAATCTGTCTATTTCAATGGACCATTTTTTTTTTTTTTTGCTTGACAATAAATCATACACTCATACTCAATTTCGTTTGCTTTAAGGCTAACATTTTAAACAACTATAAACGATACTTGACAAATTCGTACTTTACAGGTGTAATGTTTAGCTTATTTTCAACTGTCATCTTTGCGCCTTGAAACTAACTTCACTGCATATGTTACTGTATATAACTCAAGAGTCCTTAAAACACACAGGTTTTCTGGCTTCCATGAGTTTTCCTAACCACTTTAAGTAATTTAATTTTCTGATAAGTTAAATTGTAATTTTCTTTTGTGTGGCAAATAACATCAAAACAAAAAAAAACTTTGTATAATACACGTACGTGATATGTAATACAAAGTCACATCTCAGTGTTGGACTGGACAACACCCAGTTTTGTTATAGTCTGTACATTTCATGTACTACATTAATATACACAGTATTTCTGTACTTTGAGGAAAAATGTAATTATAAACAATTATTGGCTAAGGTTTTTGTGATATCCAGAATAATCAAGGTCGAGGTAGGGGTTATAAGCCGAAGCTGAAGGCTGAGGCTGATAACCCTTTCCGAGACCTTGATTATTCTGGATATCACAAAAACCGAATCTAATAATTGTGTTATTGTACATTGAACGAAAAAAAATGGAAGTCATGTTTTTGCTTCTTCACTGACGGCAAGCAACACAAAGCGCGCGAACTTGACATGATTACCCGTGACCTTGAGTGTCCTTGACATGATTATTGTATAATCTGCAGAGATGACGTCACAGGCGCTGATTTTGAAAATTCACAGTTTGCTTTTGACCAATCAGAAAAGAGATGGTGAGTTCAATGTACAGTAATATAATGTATTGGTGTAGATGCACATATATATGAGTATTACAATATATGAGTATAATTAACAAATAAAATTCTAATGTGGCTCTGAGCCTTAGGGGACTAAAACAAAGGAAATTACTTTGAAGTTGAGGCACAAATTAACAATTTCTTTTGTTTTAGTCTCTTAAGCCTCCGGAAGAATTTGATCTATTGAAACTAGCATAAAAATAGTCCATACTTTGCTTTTCTGAAGTCTTTCTGAAGGGTGCCATGTTCTGGCATCTTCTTGATATCCTCCCAGTCTTTCTCTGAAAACAAACAAACAAGTCAAGGGAGGAAAGTAAAGTTGCAATGCTACCCAAAACTACATACAGGTATACACATGTATGCTGTATTACTGAATGAATTATGACTAGTTTCATTAAAATCGATGAGAGAAAGAACAAGATTACTAAATACCTAATCAATAAGACTTCTACTTAACATTCATGGTACAAGTACATGCACGTACATTTTGTAAGCTGCAAGCAAATATATGTAGAAAGATCTTAAATTGAACTGTGGAGGAAGATGTAAAGACATTGATTCAATGATCACTGAAGTGATGTGTGTAGTTGTGTACATAACTGTGATGATTACTGGGATGTCAGTCTTTATGCTACTATTCGCAACATTAATAATAATAACAACTTTATTTAAGGGTCAAATGTATTTAGCACTCTTGTGCTAATTGAGGACACTGTAAATAAACAAACAAATATTACAAATAGATCACAATTTATTAAGAATCCCAACTGGTGAAAAGGACCACACATTGGTGAAAAGGACCAAAAAGCAATTCAGTTTGTTATTTCTGGTGAATGAAATTGTGCATGTTTGCAACTGTTTTGTATGCTTTACTCAGCATGTCCTTTATGAAAATGAAAGTTTGTACAGTATTAATAAGTTCTGAAGCCAAAGCCATGTACCACTGTACATGCAAACACGGATAAAGTCAAAAAAAAAAAAGGCTGCCCCAGAGCAAGTCAATTTTAATTCAGCTCAGTACTATTTAATACTAGATACATGTATCACATACACACATGTACCCACTGTACAAATTGTATCATTTGAAACATGCATTAAATTTATATGGGAACTTGTAACAGGGGTTCTTGACACCTAATATCTATTAATCTAATATATCTATTTATTAATTTAATAGATATATATATTTTCCAACTGGCAGGTAGAAAGACAAAAGGACATAGGTCCCCTACAAGGCACCAGGCTCTCTGGTTTTCCTCCCTCCACAAAAACCAACACTCCAAATTCCAATTCGACTGGTCAGGACAGACGACCCACATGAAAACCAGCTAAGGCTGATGTGGCTTCCTCTCTGATACGTGTTGGCTTTTAAATCTATGACAGGTCAAGTACCAAACTACCTGAGTTCAAATTTTATCTCCAGAGGGAACATTAGCAGTCGGGTGACAAGATCATCTTCCCAGCTTAATATACCCCTTTTTAAAACCAAGTCGCGACAGAGACTTTTTTGTTACAGAATCGTAACTTTGTGGAATGCCTTAAAACCCCATTTTAAATTAAGTGAATCTCTTATCATTTTTAAACCTAAAATGAAAGCCTTCCTCTTAAATCAATTTTTAACGTCATGAATTTTACATGTAAATAGTTTTCAATAATTGTTTATCAATAATCTTTGAGTATTTTTTTTTTAATTATCTTTATCATTGTCTCTGAAAAGCCCCAATGGGGAGTTGACAATAAAATTTGCATTGTATTGTGTATTATAATTTATTTTATTTTTATTCTTTATTCAAGGCTGTACCACATGTACCTAATCATCCAAGTTAAACACTTGATTTAACAAGACCTAATCCACAATGGATTAAGAAAAGATAATGAAAGGATTAGCACTAACATGCTTGCAGGGGACCATTGCAGCAATTTTGTACATGTACTGTATGTTCAGATATTGTCTGCATCAAAGATGTTATTGACGAATATACATATAGGCCTACTTGTTCACCTGCCATCACATCAGTCTAACAAGAAGGTTATGATATGTCAGATGTCACTGCAGTACGTGAACCTCACCTTGTGGAAATCCCATTACATTGAATATCCTATCAAGCTGTTCATGGTGATAAGGATTGCTAGTTTTGATATCCTCTTGACGACAATGAAATATGGGTTCACATGTTAATAGCTCTGCAAAAATACAGCCTATAGCCCATATATCTATGAATAAAAGTAAAGAATGTATAATAAGGATAAGAACTGATGACATTTTCAGGGGTTTCGTCAATGTTTTCAGCAGGATGGCAACTAGTTTTCACAGGCGGGCAAAACTATCTAAACTGAACTTCTTTACAAGAAAGACTTTCCGCTAAATTGTCAAACCAGGCAGTTAAAATCGTCCTTGCAGCCGGTCAATTTGCCCAGTGACCGGCCTTTGATGAAACATCTGTGATGTACATGTACATAATAGAGTGTACAAGCATCTCATTAAGGAGAATCAGCAGTGTCCCTCTAAGCATGTAAAATAAATACAAGTTTGTATACATCTACATGTACGTTATGCTTCTATTATAACTGTTACTTCACTTCAGTGTTAGTCCAACTTAATTTGTACACTACAATAACATTTATGATAAAATATACAACATGCAAGTTAAAGACAATTACACATGTACTGTACTCACAGGCATGCAGCTTTAATGATATGATTCAGTTGCATGTAATTTATACGCATGTACAGTTACAAGTACATTGTGCAAAAATAAAATAAGAATATTAACAGTACTCGTACCTATGGCTTTAGTATAATGTCTAGCACCAAGAAGTAACTCAGGTGCTCTGTACCAAAATGTCACCACAACTGGATCCAGATCAGCAAGAGGCTTTAATGGAGCATTGAACAGCCTGGCAAATCCCATGTCAGCTGCAGAAATCAAACAACACTACATCAAAAATCATCAAGTACAGCTATTTCCTTCTTTATCAGAATTGCGCTAAACAATAAGCATTTTACGTGTATAGTATTGTACTTGCTGCCAATCAACAACAATTTTAATTATCATAATAATTCAAATTAGCACCCATCGTGCTAATTACTTGGGCTTTCCAAAGGAAACACCCGAGTTGAAATTCTGGCTTCGTTTTTTTTTTGTTGTTGTTCAGTCGCAAATCACAGTCAAGTCCTTAACACGCATGCGCAATGTTATTATGCTGCTGACCAAAAGGAGCACGGCCTCTGGAGATGAGAATGATACTTCTTCAGGACTTAAAATGGAAAGGAGAACACAAGTAACTGTTTAGGTGGCCCAAGAATGGAAAATCAAGGTGTACAGAATGCTCAAACCTTTATGGTGAAGAATTTTATTTCCTTTAACTGTCGCGATAACACAACAACACAAACACAACAGTATTTTTACACGTTGGATTTCTGTGTATTTAATCAGTTCGGTGACCTCCACAGTTTGATTGTTTAATAGTTAATTCGTTTCATTCAAATATATTTTTTGGAGTTTTACTCAGCTACTAAAGAATTCCTGAGAAAAGAACTAAGTGGGTTCTAATTTAACACAGTTGACATCACAGGTGGCCCTTTCTACCTGTATTTTCAAAGCATTCTACACAGTTTTCGAAGCATTCTCAAGCATTGTCTTATAAACAGCTAAAATTGTAACGCAATCGCCAACAGCATAATGTCACGTATTAATCATGCCACCTGTGTTGACATACGATTTATCTCAAAATAATTGACTTGTTGACTTACAACTTTCATCTTTCTTTCACTGCACTGTATTATTTCGTCGCGCAGGGAAGAAATAATCTGATTTCATGTTTTTAATGGAAATTCTGTTGTATTCGGTTTTGTTTTGTCCTCCAAAGTCAATAATTAACTCATTTTTGCGTATTCAATATTCTCATTTTTTGTCGTGCAGGAGAGAAAAAATAAGCTTATAATTTCTTATTTTCTTATCAGCTTTACACATCAAGTTGAGTTCTTTTTGTTGATTTTTTTTTAATATTTTGGCCCTTCATTTATTCAACTTTAAATAAGCGGTGTCTTGAATACTGCGCATATGGTTTATTCTTGTGCTTATGCTTGCTCTGAAATATTTCAAAAAAAAAAGCCAGGGAATTAGGGGTGGGCCGCATGAAATTTTATGCAGGCGTCAATGGGTTGAAAAACAAACAAACAAACAAACAAAACAATACAAAAACAAAAAAACCCTGGCATTCCAAATTTTTACAAAGTCAACTCGCGCGTCCAGGTCACAACTTTGCTAGTTCATAAGGAATGAGGCAGTAATGACATGAAAGTGTCGTGTTGTTCTAAAAAATCCTGAGTTCACGCAGACATGCGTCTTGTTTCCTTTTAAATAGTTGACTCATTAGAACTGTAAAAATAGAGGCTCTGATAGTCATAATATTTAAATGAGAAAGCCGACTTCATAATTTTTTCTTCTAATCAGTAGAATTATTCTTTGTCAATGTCTTGAAAGTTAATTTTGTTATGGGGTTGTTTACTGGAAGGGGGCACTTACGAAATATTGGAATAAGGGCACTTATTAACAATGGCACACAATGGGAAGATCTTATTAGAAAGGGGGGTGTCTAAATCAAATCATTAGGGTAAGAATAATTTTGACAACTTTCAATGATTGATTGTTCGAAAATGTGAAGAACAAACTGAAATACTGTACCTTAAAGAAGACAAATTTGATACTTGAAATGTTATTGTAACTCCAATGTAGACCAAACTTCCAAGTACCACTCAAATGTTTAAATTCTTCCTGACTACATGTACATGTACATGTACATTAGCACATGCAAATGAACTGCATGTAAACTATAAAAATTATCTAACATTTGAACTAAAAAATATCCATTTCAACAACTAACCAATTTTTACTCTTCCTTTCTCTGGTCCCTCACCCATGACAAGTATGTTTGCTGGTTTCTAAATAAAATGACGTACAGCAAAAAAATGTCAGTTCACATTTATACGTGTGCATCTGTATGTACAGCTGTACATTCTTAATTAAACATGGGTCATTGCAGAGTGGTCTGCATTCAAGTCTTGGAAAAAAAGATGCATTTTCTGGAGCAAGACACTTTTACATGAAGGTACATGTATATTTAAATGGGTATAAAAATTGTCAATTTTAATGCTCAGGGGTAAGCCATCAATGAATTAGCATCCAATACAAGGTGGGGGGAGGGGGAGAGGGGAGGGGGAGGGGGGAGGGGGGAGAAAAACCCCTAGTCGCTTAATGCTACAGAAGCTGTATTGGCCACTGGCCTATTGCAGGCTTTAACTACATGACAGTTGTACATGTAGCTATTACTGACACAACATTCTGAAACTCGCCAAGTTGAAACAAAGGGAATTTACGACCATGACAGTGGAATTGATTATCACAAAATTTGATGATTTTGTTTCCTGTTCCCTCTTATATTTCAACAACAACAAGAACAACAGCAACAACAACATCTTTATGTTTCTCAAGATGAATATAAATATTATAACACTTTTAGTTTATTTCATATACGTAGCAAGTATGTTTTAGATGAGGTAACTGTTTCCAGTGAGGTGAGATACCAAAAACTCAAAACACTGTTTCATCACATTTACACAATTTGACAAAATTTAAATAATGGCACCTGTCAAACTTTCAGCTCTCTCCTCTGTGCTTGGAAATGTGATGGCAAAACATTGCTAGTATGTACAGGTATTTGTCATATTGTTATATAATAAAATGGTGCTTTACCATAATTTCAACCAGATCTAATATAGATCTAGACTAAAGGCAATACAACTGGTACACATGCTTAACTCACCAAATCTCTATGTAGCACCCAGTTGGAATGAAGGTAGTGGATGCCATCCAGGATCTGATAAAGCAAAGACTTCACCATTCCTTTTGGAACAGGGACAGCTTTCTTTTGGGCTTTAGAGGCTCGGTGATATTTGATAATGTGCTACATGAGAGGAATAGGCAATTTTCATAGTTAAGTACATGTAGGTGTATTTAATTTAATAGTAATACAAAATTCACAAGGCCAGTATATGAGCTGCAGCACATCCTAACTTTGAATCTGAAACTGAAATCTAGAAAATTATTTAATAGCTTGCATCTGGGAATGTCTTGTTCTGGAAGATGCTTGCTATTGATGTTTCTTTGTTTTTGTATTCAAATAAAAGCACCAAAATTTTGCAGCACGACTACTCAAACCGAGCCACTTTCATGTGGCTCTCTCGTGTTGGCAAGAAATAAGGGTCTGCTTGACATGAAAATTAATTAACTTAAAGAGAGTTGCTTGCGTTTTGCTTGCTAGTTATTGCTAGTAATACTGCTGTTATTGGACCTAGCCTTGGCTGGTAAAAAAAAAAAAAATTGGCTAATAACATATAAGTGGTCATTAGCCACTAGGCTAGTAAGTTGAAAAGTTAGTGTCAAGCGCCGACTCTTTTTCATGCCAACCCTCAATTCTAACCCAGAGTATATCATTGTTGCTGTCATAACATTGTTGACGTATCCTGAGTGTAGCTTCAGCAGTATGAAGAGATTGAAAACTCCTTAACAAAGTATCATAAAAGACAGAAGATTGAGCTCTTTAGCAATTCTGCACATTCACAAGCACATGGAAGTTGACACTGATAATGTTATAACAGAGTGACAGTAATGCCTGTATGAAGGGTAGATGTTTTGCCCTTTAAACCCTCTGTTTATACTGTTGTTTTACCCCCTGTTTTTGTAGCTTGCCGAAAACTCTGGAGATGTGTAAAATAAACAACTAATCAGTGCATTTTCCCCCGCATTTGCTTACTGAAATGTCCCTCAGAAATTGCAGGATATGGCATTTCCGAGACCCCAGATTTCAAAATTTTCTGGAGGAGCATGCCCAGATCCCCCTAGTTTGCAACGCCTTCAGCGCTTGAAATTATTTTTCTTCTTGTGCGTAGACCTTCAAAATCTCAGGCTACGCCCCTGAAATCAGGGCCACTGTACAGTTACATGTGTAAAATGTACATTCTAGGAAAATGTAAATCTATCAATCCCATGCAGTTCTGGTCTTAAAGAAAGAGCATCATGTAGGGCAACTGGTAGGTCGCGGAAAAAAAGTCAAATTTTGCAGGATTTTCAGGGACGAATTCGCGAAAAAAAGGCCGATTTCGCAGGAATTTTGCAGGAATTTTCAAGGCCACGTGACTGAAAAATGATCAGTAAAAAACAGCAGATTTTGCAGGAGTGTTCTGGGCAAATTTCACTGGAAAGCAATTGGTTTTGTGCTGATTTGAGGAGAGTTTTTAATGAAACTAAACACTCTTAGAACATTTACTCAGGCTTCGTACCGCAATATAAAATTGTACTTTACAAAGCTTGTTGAACACAATAAAAACAGATTAAATAAGAAAAACAGGATATTTAAAACACAAGAGTTATGCTTAGATATTTACTATTCAAGTTGCTTCATTGAATATCTTCTTTATCCAATTGCATGTTGTTTGCCTCATCTTCGAAGTTCTGTTCTATTTAGGTTTTGCTTTATGTTTGACCACGAGGCAGGTGACCACAAGGTTATTTTTAACAGAAAACATTATTTGCTCTTAACAACAGTGCGCTCTAGAAATGCGCCAATGACAAAGCTTTTTACATCATGGCTGCTGCCCAGTTTTTTGCAACATTAATCTAAGAACACCTGGCAGTTTTGGGATGTTGTTTACTCATTGAAGTGACGAAGTTTCAAGGTAATTTAGCAAGTTTACAGCAAGTAAGCAGCCCCAACAGCCAAGATAACTTTCAAACATGTTGTGCTGACAAGTATTTGGTATGATTTCTAGCGAATTTCGTGGGATTTCGCAGATTTACTTGAAATTCATGGCTCTGCGACTGCGTGAAATATCAGAAACCCTGATCATGTTAACTCAACACATTTTTGTTTTCAAATCACATACACAATTCAACAATCTAATACATGTATGTATGTGCACTGTGATTCAAATAATCATGATGTACAGTGTAAATGCTAAACGCTTCACTTTAAATACCTTGTACTGTTTTTCTTACAAAACTTTACAAGAGTTTTACATGATCACAAATTTAGGTTTAATACACAAATTTCTCCTTGACAAGTAACTACTCACCCAGAGATCATGCTCTGCAAAATCAAAAAGGAGCCAAACTTTGCGATCAGCATGAGAAAGGAACACACGTTGTAATGCAATCACATTTGGGTGCTTCAGTTCCCTCAGAAGCTAACAAAAGAGAGTGCAAAAAGAATTATTTTAATAACAAGTTCAGTGCATACTTGTAAACTGTATATACTGTAGTTAGATTTAGTGATAGACATGTACATTGTAACAACTAATTACATTCATTTGTAGATCACTTAAACTTGCACAGTAAATATAAACATGACAAGGCTTCAGTCCACTTTAAACATAAAAGGCAACATTGATTTCAATCTTGAGCTTTTCCACTGCCACTTACAGGAGATAATTTTATTAGACTAAATCTCAAAATTGTTTTCTACTTCCTCAGAACCAAGGGAGATGTCTGCTTATAGGAAATTATGTATTAACTACAGTTCAGTGAGGAAACTACCAATGAGTGAAATTCCTTAGTGCATGTACAGTATGACTTTCAAAGCTCAACATTCACTATATTCTTCTTCATCACTGCACACGATGCTTTCAATATATAATTATTTTACTGATCCTATCAGAATGCCAGATATCCATACAGTACATTGTACATGTAGGTGACATGTCTGATCACTTTGCAAATTAAAGTGCAGTCCATATGAAGCTCACAGCCAGAAGATATGACAAAATTTTGAAGCAAGCATTATTATTAATCATATGTAGTTAAAAATGTAAGAATCCACACTGAAGATCTTCAACATAATACACCCATCAATGTTAAGCCGCAGGGTTTGGGGGTGGGCTATCCATGGGAAATTGACTTGGTACTGAGCCTTCCTTTGTGTTAGGAATTCAGTTGATGAATCCTGTCTGTCTGACAGAAATAAGTTACCTGAGGGGTAGAAATTTGGCATTTACTTGGCATCCATGGGTCAGGAATTTGACTCTGGCTTCTTTGAAAATGTCAAATTCCCTAGGTCAGCCCACCCACCCCTAACCCTGGGGCTTAAACATGAAACAAGCCTATATAACAAGGCCAAGGTATTCAGCCTGCCAATCACAAATCCCAATGGGTGACCAATGCTCCCATTTAATGGTTTATTCACTCGGGTCTAATTTTAGTGCATACCAAGTTGCCACAACTTTCTGGAGAGTGGTTGGGTGTAATTTTCTGTTTTGTTTTAGAAGTAATCAATACCTTTTGAACTAAACGAACAATAGCTTCAGGAGAAGATTTTAGAAAGATAATTGATTTTCTTATTATTATTATTTCACCTTTGTAATTTTGTTTTTCCACCTGCAAAAGCATATCATATGTTTTCACGCTGTTTACTCAAACAAACCCATATAAGCTCATGTAAGGGAGTACCTCCCTTCCCCCTGGGCTGATCATCTAGTAAATGGCCCAGCTCAGAAGCTTTGTAATCTGGATGGTCTTTTGCCAGCCTTAGGTTTGATTCAGTCAGATGCAAGAGATGAAATTAATTAAAGAAAACTAAGCCAGGAGTTCTTGGTATGATTTATACACCTGTCAAAAATTATACTATCAGAACTATCCGTAATTAAAAATGCTTAAAACTGTAAAGTATTTTAATAGGTAAAAAGAGGTTACGTGGCAAATTTCTTTTTTTTTTTTTTTTTGTACCGACGGTACTTAATTAAATTACGAACAAACATAAGCTAAGACTTAAGCAAAAAGTTCGAAAAAAAATACTAAAGATCTGTTAAGCTTAGGCTTACATGTTATTGTACATGTTTAACTTATTTAAGCTTAAATTTATTCGTATACTTTAAAATGTGATAATTCCCTATACTTACTGCTATCTCGCGGCATGCTGACATCGAGATACCGGTCCCTTCAATCTGCTTGAGAGCGAAGTATTTCCCATTTGGACTTCGATGAAAAATAAATAAAAACACAGAACATTGAGTGACAATAAGCGCGGAAGCTACATGCACACAATCGAACGAGTTCAACAGAACTGTATTTCACACACCAGTCTTTTTGTTTAGCCTTGTAAACATGTCCATAAGTTCCTCGGCCTACTTTGCAGCCTTCAAAGTCAAATTTATCTTCAACTCGTTCCCTTTGCTCGTTGGATTTAAGTTTGAATTCAAAATCCATGACAAGAAAACAAAGCCTTCTTTCAGGAACCGGCCGCCATGTTGAATTGACGATCACCCTCGTCTTGGTGACCGCTAGTTTCCAGTCTCCGCCTCAGCGTGGGGCTTTCGGTCGGTGGGCCAGCGGACGAAAGAAACGTGGAATGACAGCTCCTTTTCACTAACACGATTGATTACAGACCCCAATATTATAGCACCTGTGTTCCGTTTTGTCAACAAAGGCATACACGAAGTAAAAGGTTTTAAATGGTAACGATTGTAGTCTTTGGAAGGGAGCGAAAAACATTCGAAACACCGTACCGACAGAGAGAAAATTAACTACTATGCGATTCAATCGAGCTCTACCCTCCTTTAAACTTGCAGGACATCTAAGGGTTTTTTTCCCTTCGTGGTTTAATGAAAGTCCTTTGTGTCCATTTCTCTTAACTACATAACGTGCGAAAATGAATGAGATCCACCACCCACTGAGACAGTTTACTAGTGAACATTTGCCTTTTTTGGGTAACAATAACAAACAAGGAATAAAACACAAATAGCGGTGATAAACATATTAAACTTACGCATTTTAATAACTTGACGTTTCGTATGCTACGCAACATACATTTTCAAAAGTGGACTAAAGACCGTTACAATTTTTGAAAACTATATATGAAATGTAAATAAGACCCCTTATTTACATTTCATATATAGTTTTCAAAAATTGTAACGGTCTTTAGTCCACTTTTGAAAATATATGTTGCGTAGCATACGAAACGTCAAGTTATTAAAATGCGTAAGTTTAATATGTTTATCACCGCTATTTGTGTTTTATTCCTCGTTAAACTACGATGGCCCAAGAACAAAAGCCTTTAATAACAAACAAAAATAAAATAAAAAAACAATAGAATTTACTGTGTAATAAACTTAGCTATATATGAGAGGTGACATCACATGATAAAATAACACACCAACTAATTTACAGTTATTCCACATAAATTAACATTAAAAGTGATAACATGATATACGAGTAAAAATTTTAAAAATATAATTCAGGATCGTGAAATACAATCTAAAGTAGGTTATTGTTAAAAAGTAAAAACGATAGTCAAATGTATCGATAAATGACTAAGCAGAAAGTTTGGTTAGAAAGGTCAATAAAAGGCCTTTTAAAAAAGTTCTGATAGTTCTTTGTGAATCTGGTAATAAGTTCCACAGCTAGCTAGGTAACGCCACGATTTCAGGCCGTAGGTAGAGTTATTGACCTTTGTCTGCCAGTTAGAATTTCATTTCCCTTCATATCCTATTTAGCCCCGATCAGCGGCTGCCGGCTGGTAGATCGGACCTGTAGTTAGTGTTTCTAAAATCTTATACCTTTTTGTGCTTTTAGGAGCATAATTGTTAGCTTTAAAATAATATCATAAACACTCTTGTTCTTTGGCCATTTCAAAATAATAGCTTTAAAAACTGTACAAATTATTTTTGCGAGTCTTGGACTTGTCAAAGAATGTAAGCCTTCCCGTATGGGGCGCCGTTTGTAAATTTATTATCTAGACCGAATTTATGCCATTTTCCCCTTATTTATAAATAATTGGAAATGCCACAAAATTTGTTTATAAATAAGACACAAGAACTTGTCCGTTGATATGTAAATAATTATTTTAGGTACGTCCTGATTTATAAATAATCTTTTACCATAGAGTTATTATATATAAATAACAAACTAAACAACTTCAATTATTTATAAATCAGGTCATCTCTAAAATAGTTATTTACATATCATAAAGTTTGTAAATCCCATTATTTATAAATAAATTACTTCGCCGGGAGTGTAAATTCATTGTTTAGAAATAATAAATTTCACCTCGCCGAGTGTAAATTTATTATTTATAAATAATGAACTTTACTGAGTGTGTAAATTCATTATTTAGAAATAATGAATTTCACCTCACCGACTGTAAATTTACTATTTATAAATAATGAACTTCTCTGAGTGTGTAAATTCATTATTTAGAAATTCATTATTTAGAGATAATGAAGTTTTATCTCGCCGAGGGTAAATTTATTACTTAGAAATAATGAACTTCACTGAGTATGTAAATTCATTATTTAGAAATAATGAAAGTATGAATGGCTGACCCAGCGTCTCTTGCCCGATCGATTTCGGAGGTTGTTTCTCGCGCCATAAGTGAGACAGTAAATGCTGCCCTTGCTCAGGTAGGTATGCAGCCTGAAATTCAGCAGTGACAGATCCAGGGGAGGCTTCCCCCCCCCCCCCTTATTTTGAATAATTGTGTTTAAGCGAGAATCACGCTTCAAATATCTATTGTGTAGTTCTTATTCACTCAACAATTCGGCTGCATGAAGAAAATGCAGAGCTTTTAAAATCGGGAAATCGAATAATGTATTTACTTGCTCAGATAATTCTTTGTAGCCTGCGAACAGGCTCGCGTTGGAGCACAAACGCGCTCGGCGTAGCTGAGAGCGATAAATCGACGGGCGAAGCCGCAAGAGGAGAAAGTCACTTTCTTGGCGCTTCTTTCCCGCCGATCGCTATTCCTCTTCGTCACTCGTGCGTTTGACTCAAACGTGAGCCTGCTCGCAGGTTAAATTCTTTGTGACCTTTGTGACCTTTGGACGGATAGCTGTGTGACACACTTTGTTTGGCTCGATCAAGTCACGGCTAAGCATGTCTATTCCAGGCAAGTCCAAAGATCGTACACGTGGAAAGCTAAATTAATTGAATAGACCTTTTTCGACTGGGCGGTTTGTTGCCCCATTTCAGACCATGTGATGATACTCTTGAGAATTCTTCCTTTCAAATTTTCAAATAGTTGCGCGTATATGAAAAAATAATTTTTAGATGAATAAAAGAACAATTCTCTAGAGAATATCACGTGGTCTGTAATGGAACAACAAACCGCCCAAGCGAAAAAGGTCTATTTCAATAGAAATCAGACCTTTCACTTAACACGCCAAGCGATTTTTATTTTCTTTATGCAGCAGTTTCTTTTCTTAAAATTTACCTGTTACCTCGGCCTTTGAGTAGTTGTTCCTGTTGCAGTGTGAGCTGCCGAATTGTTGAGTGAATAAGAACGACATAATAGATATTTGAAGCGTGGGGTGGGGGGGAACGGGTCCCCGGGCCCCTCACCCAGATCCGCCACTGCTGAATTTCAGGCTGCATACCTACCTGAGCAAGGGCAGCATTAACTGTCTCACTTATGGCGCGAGAAACAACCTCCGAAATCGATCGGGCAAGAGGCGCTGGGTCAGCCATTCATACTTTCATTATTTCTAAATAATGAATTTACATACTCAGTGAAGTTCATTATTTAGAAGTAATAAATTTACACTCGGCGAGATGAAACTTCATTATTTGTAAATAGTGAATTTACACACACGGTTAAATTCATTATTTCTAAATAATAAATTTACACTCGGCGAGGTGAAACTTCATTATTTCTAAATAATGAATTTACACACTCAGTGAAGTTCATTATTTATAAATAATAAATTTACACTCGGCGAGGTGACATTTAATATTTCTAAATAATGAATTTACACACGCAGTGAAGTTCATTACTTATAAATAATAAATTTACACTCGGCGAGGTGAAATTCATTATTTCTAAATAATGAATTTACACACTTAGTGAAGTTCATTATCTATAAATAATTAATTTACACTCCCGGCGAAGTAATTTATTTACAAATAATGGGATTTACAAACTTTATGATATGTAAATAACTATTTTAGAGATGACCTGATTTATAAATAATTGAAGTTGTTTAGTCTGTTATTTATATATAATAACTCTATGGTAAAAGATTATTTACAAATCAGGACGTACCTAAAATAATTATTTACATATCAACGGACAAGTTCTTGTGTCTTACTTATAAACAAATTTTGTGGCATTTCCAATTATTTATAAATAAGGGGGAAATGGCATAAATTCGGTCTAAATAATAAATTTACAAACGGCGCCCCATATTCCCAGGTGTGCCACACTACCTTCGAGCGAGTGCACTTTACAATTTATGCCTTAGCCTCCCCTCCCTTGGTACAGTAATATTTGCTCTTTGTCTCGCTGAGCCGTCTGGTTTTCTGGGAAACTGATTCACACTCGATTGTCAAACATTTCAAATAACATGTTTCTGCGTTCACGCGAATCTCTAACCCGAGAAATCGTGCAAAAGTTTGAATCTGTAAAGGAAAGTGAGGCGACAGCGAGAAAGAAGAGGAGATGGTGCGAAAGCTTAGAGGAAAACATACAGGAAATGTTCCCGACTCGACAACTCGTTCTGGTGGGTTCGTCAACAAACGGCTTTGCCATCGAAGGATCTGATGTGGACATGACGCTTATAAGAACAGAAAGAATGACGCATTATGGATTTATGGACAGTGGGGTTCAAGTTCTCAGGCGAATTCGGGATGCACTGAGGAGAAGATTGTTTATTGACACAGAGGTAATTTCAACCATTTGCGCTTAACTGACTATAAGATTAAATGGCCGCATGTTTATAATCAGAGGTAACTGTTGTAATGTATAACTAAGCAATTAACACCGTTTATCTCATTCATTGTAAACTTCGATTTCCTGAGTAACTATGTTTATACCTTGGCCATGTATGAAACACTGGTTGAGCCGAGTTTGGAAATATGCTGCAGTTGGAGAATTGTGGTCAGTCATAAATTGACCACAATGGAAGTGTCATGTTGAGACACATTTCAGATACCGTGATGAAAGAAAATTATTTCAAATGTTTTGCTGCGAATGCTTTCGTTTGTCGACTATCCAAGAACGTATGTACAATCTACTCATTCCAATCACGCCATTTTGGAATCGTCCATTACATTAGTACAAATGACACATTTGTCGGATTGGTGACAGTTGCGATAAATTATGAATAAAATTTACGCTTGACTAGGAAGGAAAACAGGCCGTGGAAGCAGAGAGTGTGACTGTGAAAAGTTCCACTTTGTCGTAGGCAGCAGGCTCAATCCGCACACTAACACGAAACAATTTAACATAATCAGTGATATAAAAAGGAGTGGCGCGACTATTTAATACCGAGATCATTATCCTAGCAGTCAATTTCTTTTGTTGTTAACCTCCTTCCCATTACTTGCGCTTTACAAGCATACAAAGAAAAGCTAAAGAGTCGCCAAATGTACCTGACTGTGCCGTGGACTGTGAAAATGCCTTATTTCAGCTTTTTAATCTGTGAGTTCAGCGTATCGTACTACTCTTTTTTTACTTCCGCATTCGCAATATTAATTCAGTGTTGCGTGACGAAGCGCAAAGCGTTGCGTGCCGGCAAGTCAGTAACTTTATTTGCGTGCTAAGTACATCTAGCGCAGTAAACGGGTACAGTGGGGGCACAGGTTAAGGTTTTGTTCAACACGGACTATACTGCTATCGTGTATTTCGACGCTATGGATACCCTGATAACGAGCAGCTTGATAAGGAAAGCGTTCTGTTGTATTTGTCATTTCAGCTGATCGATGGTGCAGTTGTTCCTATATTGAAACTCAATGACCGGAGTGAAAGACTAGAGGGAGATATCAGTGTTGACATCCAGAATTCTATATTCAACACGTACTTGCAGAAGTGTTATGGTGAAATGGACCCCAGGGTCACTCCCCTAGTAGTGATCGTGAAGTACTGGGCCAAAATGTCGGGAATCACTGGTGCGCATGACCACAAGCTATCGGGTCAGTGACGTATAGATGTAGCTCTTTATTTACATTAAATAGTCTTTGGAGCCATACTTTGTAATTAGCTAGCCAGGTTTCGACACTGACTTTCACAAGGGGGAACTATCACAAAAACGTGACTTCCGAAAGTCAAAACCCAAAAGATATATTTTCTCTGATGGAAACCTTAAAAATAACGGTTATTTTGGTAACAAATTACTATGGAATGCACTGAAGCTATAAAAGGAGTGATATATTAGGTCACACATGCTCAAGGTTGTGATAGTCATATATCAAACACGAGAGACCCTAACACAGGACCCTAAATAGCTAATCCTAACAAGTATAATTACACTTCAAAAGTCGAGAAGAGAGCTAAAATAATCCATACAACGAAATATTTTTGGCGAACTTCGAGGCGTTTGGAAATGTAGAAAAATACTTTCTCAAGTCGGTTTGATGACTGTGATATATCTTGTCAATCAAGATTAAAACATTTAACTACACAGAAAAAGGAGAAATAAAATACTAAAGTTTTTACTTATACGATCAGACTGATCCAAAAACTGTCACGGTAATGATTCCCTTTGTTGAAACTTGATGAGCCTTTGCTAAAGCTCTGAGAACATTGCTTAATATTTCTTTCTCTTGATTTAGGTTTCGCCATCGTACTGTTGGTTATTTATTACTTACAGAGAGGTTGCAGTCCACCTGTCCTTCCATCTTTACAAAGTTCCAGCCCAACCCACTTCAGCACATCGACCAGTGCCAGCGCTACCGCAGATAAGCTGACCAGCGGTTCCCTTCCATCAGTCGTTACTTCATATACGTCATCTAATACGGATTCCCTTGGAAGCCTTTTTGTCGGTTTTTTTAATTTTTACACCGACTTTGATTGGTATAAAGTGTTATCGGTTCGTCTGGCCGGCACCAAAACTGTGCCCTATGATAAAAAGTGGACCCGCCCTAAAATTCGCATCGAAGACCCGTTCGATGGGAAAAATGTCACACGCGCTGTGTACAAAGATGAACAGTTCTGGGCTATAAAACAGGCTTTCAAAACAGCCAAACAAAGGCTAGCGTATGTGCATTGTCGTTTAGCTGAGATTCTTTAACGCTATGAACTTGGTAAACGTACTGTTAAACTCTGGAACAGTACAACATTATGGCTCTTTTCAGGCCATAAATATTGGATGTGTAAAGACTTTATAGGAACAAAGAGCGGTGTCTTTTCGTCATGTTCGTGCCGTTCTGTAACTGTTTGAAGCTTGGATCTCATGATCATAAAATTACTTTACTTTGTTTTCTTTTATTATTTCTCCCATCCATTATACTTTTTTCATAGAAGCGTTTTTTTGTGTGGTGTTGTTAACTTCACCTCTTCCAATGTAAACTAATATAACTTGCACACTAGTTTACATGGGCCACTAAGTAATACATTTATTAACGAAGCAGAGAAAGGCTAGTTTTTCAGTTTTTATTCTGAACACACAAAAAACTAATCCATACACAAAGAATTATTAAAGTTAACACCACATGCCACACTACTTTTAAGTAGTTAGAATTACAATAAAATACAATAAAATTATGATAAAATACAATCCAGGCAATAAAAACATGCCAGTTGGCTTTTTGCCTTATCTACTTCTTATGTATTTAGCTAGTATAATCAGAAAGAAAGACTGGAAAAAGACTACTAAACTGGAGAAAAAAGAGCTTAGGAACTGAGAACAGTACCTAAATAACGACATCGAAAGAAAGATGATAAATGAAATATTAACGTGCGACTGCCCAGTTGTTCAGAAATGAATCTAACCATGAAATTGTCTTCGGCGTTTGCCATGAAAGTAACCAAAAAGCAGCAAAAGTAAAAAGCACCCTTTGTCAAACAGAAAACGTGATCTCCATTATAAAATCTGCGGTTTACTGGAAGACGGACTGGATAGGGGTGCTGGAATCTCAGCTGTCGGTTAAATTTTTTGGCTATTATTAGTCAGCTTTCGGTAAAAATTTCAGCAATTCTTCATAAGTCTTCGTCAACGACATATATCCACCACGAACGGAACACCAAAATACTTAAATTCTATCGAAATTAAAACTGGCATTGTTGTAAATTTCGAGCTTATTCCATCTCTTGTTTCAAGTCGTGAAAGTTAAAATTCAAATAGTACCATCAAGTGATAAATGTCAGATAAAATATATAAAATATATGTGTAACCTTTATTTGCCCCCGGCAGTATTTACAGCACAAAGGCTAGTGGGGCCGAGCAAACAATTGAAACAAATAATTCAAAATGAACATAACATTGTTAAGAATCCCAACAGGCCGGAGGCAAACCAGTTGGCTATTTACAAGCGTGGCCAGGGATTTTTTGAACTCAGGGCTACCGTGAAACAGATTCAGGTAGTGGTCTGCTGAGCCGAACTCGAACCTGGGACCACTGGATTACGAGTCCGAAGTGCCGACCAGTCGGCCACGCTGCCTCCATAAATTCATTTCAGATACGTTTCAACGAAGTAAAAGGATGCATGCAGCAGCATGCAGCCATTGTAACGCTTGCCAGTAATGCAAAAGCGGCCTAATCAACTGGTACCACTCGTACAACTAATGATTCAGCTGTATTTCATCAAAGACACGTTTTCGGCCGCCCAATTGCACCTGCGATAGAACGTTTTCGATGTATTACAGTCAAACCAAGTGAAGCGTACCCCTCAAGATTACATTAATAAATTGATTATTTGAATATTGAACCCGCTAATCGTTTCAAGAATGCAATAATGAATTGATTATTTGAATATTGAAGTCGCTAGTCATTAATTTCAAAAATCAAAATTAAATTGATTTTTTTGAACATTAAACCCATTAGCCGTATTCTTGGACCGATTAATGGGTTCACTTTTCCGATAATCAATTAATCTTGAGTGGTACGCCTCACTTAGTTCGACTGTATTTCATTTCGTCGACTTGAATTTCAAAACTCTCGACTCGGTCACGACATCTAGCGGTAAATAACCTCTTTATTTACCGAAGGTAGCACCTAATATAGTGCACAACACTAATAAACTTGTGGCTCTTAATCTACGATACGACATACTAACATATGTCTATAACATTAAAATTGATATACTCATGATAAAACTATGAAATACTAAATTACGCCTATATACTTTGAATTAAAATGACATACATGAATCTGTTTAGGATTATATTATTAATCAACAGATATTCTGCACATCTCGATCGATCAACCTATATTTTTTATTCCCTTCGATCTATTTTACAAATTTCGACTTAACGTACTATTATATAATTTTGTACAGGGTTAAAACTTGGCAGTCGCACGGCCGCCAGTGGCGATTGAACAGAGCCCAGGGCCACTAAGAATTGAGGTTTGATCGCCCGAAGGGCGACTACGATTTGAGAAGTACGCAAAGGATAACAATAAAGATGAAATAAAATGCTCTTTCCTTGGAGTATCTTTCTTTTCTTTCAGTTCTTTCCTGAACTCTAAGTTCATCAATCTGTAGTAAAAGTTAGTTCTAAAGTGCAAAATTCAAAGCCGTTCGTGATCGAGTTTTTAGATCACTCCGATATGTAGACGCCATTTTGATTTTATTGACACGTGACTCCAGACTTACCCAGAGGTCTGTGCGGTACATTTGGAAACACGAATATCGGCAAACTGCTCGAGTTTGGAATACAAAATGTGGAAATACCTCTCTGGATGTGAACAGCCGCCGCCGAAAAAAGCCAAAAGCAAGGACGATGTTCTGGAGAGTAACCGACTGTACGAGAAAAGCCAAAGACAGGGAAGGCCATGGTTAGTGTTCGAAGATAACTTAATGTTTTGCAAAGTGTGCAAAGAGGCAACAGCTGCAGACGCGACAGTTGGTCACAAGAATAGTTTTGTTTCCGGAAATGCCCAGTTAAAAGTGGAGTCCATTAAGCTTCATGAGGATTCTCGGAATCATAAATCAGCGAGAGAATTCGTTGACAGACTTATCAATAAATACCTATAAATGTAACTGCAGTGCACATAAGTGACATAATAGACACTTAAAAGAAATAAATTGTGTTCATTTAAACAATAACTCAGTGTATATTAATAATTAATCCATTTTGGGGGGCAGAAGTTAAAAGCCATGGGTCATTTATTCAAGTAAAAATGGTTTAAAAATGTTTTGTATGTTAGTCGAGGAAATTTGAGGGCCACTTCATTTTGGCCTGGGCCACTAAGAGTTCAGGGATACTGGCCCTAGTGGCGACCAAGCACTGAAGTTAATTTTTAGCCCTGTTTGTAACATTTCTTTTTACAATCCATATGTTTTCTTCGGCAACGGAACAAAATGGAGAAGGCTAAGTCAGTATGGGTTGCGAGGGAAAACGCAAGTTTATACGGAGGTCAGTGTTCGGGAAATAATCAAACATACAAAATTAAGGACGTTCGCGCAAAAATGTTCCATTCGATAGATTGTTTAAAATTTTTACTGCAGTCAGATACTGAGTTACTTGTGTCACAAATGCAAACAACATTGGAGGTCACCGACTTCGTTTCAGATATAAAACGTGTGGAAAACGACCCTGATTTTGAAAAATTGGCGCACATAATTCAGCATGGTCTACAGGGTTTACAGTTAAAAATATCGAAGGTGAGTCAACGGAGACAAATGTTGCCAACGTTTTCACAAAACTTAACCCTTCAAGAGGTATTTAAAACCGTCGCACAGATAAACGAAGATAAAAAGAACGGAATTCGATGGTGCGTTTCGCAAAAAATTCAAACTTCTAATCGATAGATCTTCATCATTTTTTAGGCCATCTGCCCTATCATTGTTCATTTTATTACTTAGCGCGCGCTCGATGCATGACGTGGCATGTGAATTTACTTGCACATGAGCGTGCGCGCGTACAAAACGTAAGAGATTTCCCCCAAACTAAGCTCGATAGCGAAATAAATGTATCTTCTCTCTTAAACGAGCACGGTGACCCCCACTTTTTATTTCGTAATTTCAATGAGAACAATATCCTCAATAACTGAGAAAAAAATTATCAGAAATCTATATATGGCTACTTTTTTGGCAAATGAAATAAATACTACAGAGAGAGACATAACGGGCTCAACAGCGCATGTCCAAATTATGTTTCCTTCAAAGGATAAAAAAATGCTGGATATTTGAAGACATCTTTTCTGGGACGTAGATAAATAAACAATCAGAGGAAGTCAAACTCTGTGTCATATAAAACGCTGCATTGAAAAATAATGGAGCTTATTTGTTGCGCACGAAGATTACCAAAAGTCACCTTAATAACTATATTTGTCAGCATTATGGCGTGAAAACAAGCAGGGTGACCCTCTCTTTTTATTACGTTTTTAATATCTCCTTGTGCTGTGAAAACAGCATACCAAGTTTCATCGGAAATCTATAGCGGGTTCTTTTACTAGGGAATCACCTTAAGGGCCCCTCACCAATTCTTGGATATCGCCGGTTGCAGCATGATATTTGCTTAATTAAATTTGCTTCTCTACAAATTAACAGATCAACAGGGTTTTGCCAGTTCTTTGTAATTAACTACAGTGAAAGCTTAGTCACGGCGAAGAAGACAAAAAATGTTCCTCTTACTTTCTCTTACTGTCAGCGATGTTGGCGCCATACTAACCGATCCTTGAACCACAAGAACAGCAAGATGTATTTCCATACACATCACTTACTAATTTCGTAGCTCCACAAAAGCAAGATATCCGGAATTGTATGTTTTTCGACTCTTTGGATGTTTTTCCTGATCCAACACCGACTATCCGCGGAGAATAAACCGTCTTCATCCTATCCGATCTTTTGAATGCTAGACGACAACCAGCTCTTGGGGATTCAGTGAACCCCTCTGGGACCTTCCGCAAAGAATTGAAATACTTCACCATATCGAATGACTCTCTCGGGGTAAGGACCTCACTGTCAAGTACAACATCAGCAAATTCCTTTTCTTTCATCACAGGGAAACGAATTGCCTTTACGATCCGTTCTCCGAGGATCCTTCTTTTCACAGGACCTTCTGCAGCTAGCCCTTTCTTTTTACATTCCTTTGAAGCCCAGCAATCGACAGCTTTGAATAATTCCACCTCCTTCACATTCAACGATTCTCTCTCGACCAATTCTTCCACAACTGATTTTTCAATTGTCATGAAGCCATCCGATTTCACAGCTTCTTCTGTCTCCTTATCGATCACTTCCCAGCAATGATCCTCCAAATCTTTCTCTTCGTATTTCTGTGCGTCTGGTAACACATGCAACACGTTTGACGCATCCAGGTTTTCACAAAGGAACTCTGTGCACTTGTCAGCGAGGGAAGGAAGCATGTATTTCTTGGCCAAATACAGCACTTGCATGACATTGTCTGCGTTCAAGTTCACTTCATCGCTGTAAATGAAACGAAACATCTCCAACAGGCTTTGATGATCGCAATCAGAGATATCGATTGGATCTTTCTTCTCGGCCAAATCACCGTAAAACATGGCATAAAATACTGGGCTACTGATCGCCAACAAGAACTTGTGAGCTGGAATCTTCTTCGTACCTTCACTTCCGCCTTCAGCGTCTCGAACGAGAAATTTCACATCGCTCAAGAGCTCGTTGTTAAACATAAACTTACATCTTTCTCTGATTGCACATCTAGCTGTCGAACTCCAATAACCTTCACTGGACACATCGAGAGACATCCTTGGACTGTTAAGTTTGGGTTTGATAAAACTTGCGATCGATTCTCTGCTATGATTCCATCGAGATGAAACTTTCCTTTCGACGGTGTTACGCTAACGTCACGCATGCAAAACGACTCCACATCGCGGGCTCAATTTCGTATCCATATCCCCTTCACCCCATTTGACCGAGCGAGTGCAAGGTCCAGTTGGGTAGATATTTTAATTTTCGGGCAGAAATTGCGAAAACTACTGTTTCTACATTTGCTTTTCTTCACTGTTCTGTAATTTAAGGTGGAGATTGGAAGATTTAGTCTAAGGTCCTAGTGTGAAAACAACACGGAAAAGCAAGTCTGTTCCTCAAACAAGTAAATTGGCACTAGGAGAACAGATTTGTGAAACTGTATATATACAAACGTCTGCTTTACTTAATTAAACGGTGCTGTGTCCCTGAAGCCTTAAAATCCCTGGAAATTTTACCCATACGTCTGGCAACATTTTATCGAGAGCACCGGTGGATGCCAGGCTAACGTCTTAGCGGTTAGCCGTAAATGTGTTGCTACTTTAGCGATCCCTTTTACACCTATCAGATTTCTCCATACTGGTTAACGACATAATTTTTCTTGGGTCTGTTAAGACGATTTTGGTAATTTTAGTAAAATTAGTCTCCATATTTCACCTAGGTCATTAGTTCCCGATTACCTCTCTCGGTAGGTTTTGTAGCATGAAGCGATCTGTTCAAAGTACTAGTATCACTTCCCCCTTGGAATTTATATCCATCTGCTTATCCATCTTTAGTATAATTTCCAGAGCTAAATATAAGAAATGGACATTGTGATTGGTCAAAAAGCTCATCATCTGACGCTATATCCACCGCACTAGGGGCTTGGTTACTAAGCTCGGAACCTTTGACCATCTCGGCAATCAAGTAAACATGGCGGACAGTTGGTGAATGAAATTTTCATCTGTTCGAAAGACATCACTCCAAGTCCAGGATATTTGAAAAGATGGAGAATTTATCAAATTGACTGCTGTCGCCCTTGGACCCACAATCTTTTCAAGAACTCGCATTCAAGGCATTTATGAATCGTAAACGCAGTGGCTACATTGATCGCCAGCAGGTCAGCGGGAGCGATTGACCGAAATTTATTTTTCTTCAAACTAGAGCTACTCATTTTAGACGATGATGACAACTGTGAATGAAGTGAACAACGATAAAACAACGGTACTGGATGAATTTATTTTTCGTGGTGTTTCGCGCGTTCGTGTTACTGCCGAACTCGATGAGTAAATTGATTTACAATCGATGTACATGCAGGCTTATTATCAAAACTACGCCTGCATACGTGTACGCACACGAACTGCGTCTGTGTTTTTATGTTTTAGTCCGTTATTTTGAAGTCTTTGATTTTCACCTCTAAAAATTATGCTAAAACAATTATTTGCCTCAGGCTCAATGAACATTGATGGATATTCACCTCGACTTCGTCTCGGTGGAATATTCACCAATGTTCACTTCGCCTTCGGCGAATAATTGTTAAATACACCGAAGAGGAGAGAGGTACTGTGAGTTCAGTGTAGTGACAAGGAACACAGTACAAGGAAATTGATCAGGAAATAAATATAAATCCCAAAATATCGAATAAACTTAGGCTAAGGATAGGTTAGACTACGCTAACCATGAAGAATGATCAGTCTTAATCTCTCCTACTGATTGTCTATTATTGACTGTGTGTAGTGTCATATATCCTCTCTAGGTGGTCAGTTTTTCAGTTGACCTGAGTTGCTAACTTTTAGGGGAAATACAATGTTGATGAACCATTTTTGGGACTGTTTTGCGATACCTAGTTCAACCTCGATAGTCAGGAAGATCCGTATGTTTGCTACCTTTAGGTCGGAGTTGTAAGTTGAAAACGCATCGCATCTGATCATGATGAGATAAATTTTTCTGCTTACTGCCGGAGTAAGAACAGACAGCATTCGCAGGGCACCTATGTTCACTTCAAATCTGTCAATATCCGTTCTGACCAATTGGTGTATGAAAATTATATGGACCTGCACTACAGTGTTACCCTTTAGTAACCCGGCAGGGAGGGGGAACTCCCGACATACTATGAAAAGGCTGGGGATGCTCGTTGTCTCGCTTAGCGGTATAAATCAAGGATTCTGTTACCACTTACAGTGTTGAGGACGAAACGCCACTAACCGTAGCTGTCAGAACATCTTTTAGAGTGCACTCGAAATAATCAAGAAAACAAGCTCTTATTTCCATTTTTAGGCTCAACTTTTGCTGGTCTCTCGATTCCCGTCTATTAACGGGAGTTCCTTTCTTGAACAGAGGTATCAGGGCCTATACCGTTTCAAGGTGGCTCAAGTACTGTTTTTCCTGGACTCAGTAGCGCGCGCTACGACTGACTGCCAGACGTCAGTATTAGTCGCGCGTGCGAGGACGCAAGTAACCCTAAGAAAAAACGAAAACATACAACTTCAGCACTTGAAAGGCGTTAAATCACCTTGGTGTACGTAACGATAGTTTCAAAATCCCTTCAAACATGTGTTTATAAGCCTGGGGCCAAAGAAATGTGATAAAAAGGTCCACAAACAACCTGTAAAGGAGCTCTAATTAGTAGTATAGGACGCTTGTATGACCGGTAACCAATCAGGAGCCGAGAAAGACAATAGGCTATTGTTTGGAGAACAATGGACGCTATTGTTTTCCAAATCCAAGATGGCGCTATATATTTTCAGCCAATCAGGAGCCGAATTAAGAACAATGGATGCTATTGTAATAGTAGTAGTAATAGTAATAGTAATAGTAATAGCTAGTAGTAGTAGACGCTCATATGAGTGGTAACCAATCAGGAGTCGAATTAAGAACAATGGATGCTATTGTTTTCCAAATCCAAGATGGCCGCCACAAATTTCAGCCAATCAGGAGCCGAATTAAGAATTCAAGATGGCGGCGCCCACGAAAGTCGGCCATGTTGGAAAACAGCCCACCGGCCTCGACGGAGGACTGGGATCGGTCTCACGGATTTCCATGGCGACACAAATCACGCCAGGGTCACGCAAAAAAATGTCATGCAACTTCAAACTCGATACTTACAGTGTATACCACCACCACATTCACCTCCACCGCCGCATCCACCATATTCACCACATCCACCACCACAGCCACATCCACCACCTACACCACCACCACCACCATATCCCACCACCACCACCACCATATGCACCATCACAACCACCACATTCACCACCACCACCTCCTATACCACCACCACATTCACCACCACCGCCGCATCCACCATATTCACCACATCCACCACCACAGCCACATTCACCACCTACACCACCACCACCACCACCACCACCTACACCACCACCACATCCCACCACCACCACCATCACCTACACCACCACCACCACATTTACCACCACCATATCCACATCCACCACCACCTACACCACCACCACCACATCCACCACCACCTACACCACCACCACCACATCCACCACCACCTACACCACCACCACCACATCCACCACCACACCACCACCACATCCACCACCACCTACACCACCACCACCGCCACCACTACCACATTCACCACCACCACCACATCCCACCACCACCACAGCCACCATATTCACCACCACCGCCACATCCACCACCTACACCACCACCACATTCACCATCACCACCACCACCGCCACCGCCATCGCCCCACCGCCGCCACCTCCTCCTCTTCCACCTCCTCAACTCCTCCTCCTCCTCCTCTCCCACCTTTTCATCCTCTTCCTCCTCAAGTCCTTTGTTTTCCCTTTCTTCCAGGATCGTAACGATCAACTAAATCATTAATAATTATTTGCCAAGAATAAGGAACGGATCAGGCAAAGACTTCATGACCAAAAGCAAAGAAAACTAGGGCAGAATATCGTTCGTTTTGGGGCCAGGGACCAAGAGTCTGAGTAACTGGAAACGAGTTTAGTTCCCAACACTTTGTAACCGGTCAAGACTTTAAGAGTTAAAATTATAATCAATTCTTTCTTTTGAGTTACTATTCAATAAACGTTGTAAAGACTCAGACTCTGTTTTGCTTATAACAATTTAATGACATTACTGTGCGATATAACCCCTTATCCCCCCGTCTTCTCATTGATTCTTGACCACGTGTACCCCCCATCCCCTATCCTCCCATTGGTTGTTAACCACGCGACATTGTTTATTGTTTTGTGAATACCCGTTTATAAGTCAATCGGTCTTGATAGAATTCATTTTACTTGTGACAACGTTCAGCACACGTCTTCTTTTCTAAGCGTGACATTCTTTCCTGTCTTCGTGGCTATGGAGTTGAGCGATTGCTAGTTGTGTGACGCTTTGAAAGAAAGGACTATATTTGATGTAAGTGATTTATATTGGCGCTATTGGAAACCCGCTTAGACAACTATAATTGTTGAATTAGGAGCGATTTGCAGTGTTTGTAAATGAAGTTAAATCTTTACTTCAAGCGCGAAACGTTTGTTTGAAATTCCTTTGATTTTATTCTCAAGGGTTAAGATACAGTCTATCATGATTTCAGCTTCTAAACATGTGCTTTTCGGTTTTAATTTATTCCATGTTTCATCTCTGACGAATTATGTTAATTCTTCAGTGGTCGCCCAAAATGCCTTTTGTTTGTTCAAGATTCCTTTGAATGATGCTTTTCTCAAGGGAACAGTCGAGATCAAGGAGTTTAGATTTTATTGCAAACTGCCATTAGCAATTCATTTTCACTTGAAGCATTTCAATTGTATTTTTTTTCTTCTCACCTTTTAGCCTATAATTTTTGTCTTCGCTTATTATTCGCTACTCGTCTAGGATTGCATTCACGCTAGATCAAATTATTTCTGTTCCATTTTTTGATAGTGTTATCTTATTTGAGACACAATGACCAGCTTTCTGTAATTTTAGCGCAAACGTTTTGGACATTAAAGTTCATTTGAAACATTGTGCGATGACGATGGAAACCGGTCTTTTTACTCGATCAACCTGGCAATGACGTCATATCTTTTAATGTTAGCCAAAAAGTGTTGATATTAAAGTTCGCGACATTTGACATTGTATGATGTTTGGTTTTTAAATACCGGACCTCTGTCGTTTAGGACCACAGGACACTGTAAGTATCGAGTTTGAAGTTGCATGACATTTTTTTGCGTGACCCTGGCGTGATTTGTGTCGCCATGGAAATCCGTGAGACCGATCCCAGTCCTCCGTCGAGGCTGGTGGGCTATTTTCCAACATGGCCGACTTTCGTGGGCGCCGCCATCTTGAATTCTTAATTCGGCTCCTGATTGGCTGAAATTTGTGACGGCCATCTTGGATTTGGAAAACAATAGCATCCACTGTTCTTAATTCGACTCCTGATTGGTTACCGCTCATATGAGCGTCTATTAATACTAGCTATTACTATTACTATTACTATTACTATTACTATTACTATTACTATTACTATTACTATTACTATTACTACTACTATTACAATAGCATCCATTGTTCTTAATTCGGCTCCTGATTGGCTGAAAATATATAGCGCCATCTTGGATTTGGAAAACAATAGCGTCCATTGTTCTCCAAACAATAGCCTATTGTCTTTCTCGGCTCCTGATTGGTTACTAGTCATATAAGCGTCCTATACTACTCTAATTTACCCTTTCTTCGCACGCGATATATGGCATCACACGAGCACGCGTTTAAATAAAGTGCATGCGCAATTCAATTCCCTTCCCTTCGAAAATCTACCGTACAACCAATGATGAAATTTTCACTGTGATTTGCAGAGATGAATCACGTTCAGAGCCATAACTTTTAAAAAAATCTGTAAGACAAATTTGGAGCTATTTTTGATATCAAATTTTCTTAGTTTGCGAAAGATCTGTCTCACATATTTTTGTTTTACTTTGCATGAATGTTGAATTAGAGCCAATTTCTAATTCCTGAAATTTTGAGGAAGGGTCATAAGGGTAGATTTCGAGGAAAACATCATTTAATCTACCAGTGCCTAGTCTCACCCTAGGTACTCGGTCGTTTATTTTGGCCATTTCTTGACGTTTAAATTAGCTTAAATTGTTCAAGTCTCACATAGAATTGTACAAGACTTAAGCAAATAGTCACAAGAGAAAGGAAAACCATCTGGAACTTTTTTCAAAAAGAGTAACTGACATTTTTTAGGGGTCAAGTAAAGCTTGAACGGCGCCCGGATTAGTCTCCTTTTCTCCTTTCGGAGTTTAATTCAATTTTTCCGACTAGCATCCCCGATCTTTTCGTATGGGAGTCCCCCACCCACCCCAGCGGGTTTAATGAGTTTGCTATCTTCCACATAAGTATACCACCTGGAAATTTGCACGATTTGAGCTTCTCGTCTTTTAATTTTTTCTGTTACTGTTTCGCAAAAATCTCTATAAGGGGAACAGGGATGGTACAGCTGAGGGAGAGCGTTCGCCTTCCGAAAATACATCCCAGATTCGAATCCGGCCCAGTGTCATATGTGTCTTGATTAGGAGTCCATGGTTGAGTACGTTTGTTGTCGGTTTTCGCCTTCCTCCGAGGGTTTTCCTCCAGATACTAAGGTTATCCACTCTCCTTAAAAACCAACATCTCCAAATTCTAATTCGACCTGGATAGAGGACCACCATGATATTTCGCTTCCTCTCTAAATATTAAAATTTAGTTATTAATCATTAATTAATTACGATCTATTTATCAATGTTTGATGAATATTATTACTTTGTAAGAAATAACAACATTCACAGAGTATCTAAGATGACCGCAAACCCTGCATTCCAAATTAAATCTGTTCTGATCTGATCTGGTCTATGAAAATTAAAGGGGTATGCAATGTTAGTTTTGTGCTTACTGGAGTTAATTCGACATATTTGAGCTACTCGTTTTTCAGTTTTTTTTCTGCAAAAAGGTTAGCCGTGAACTGTGATATGATTTCATTTCATTGCAGTAAAATATATGATGAATCCATATCTAACCGCGAAGTAAAGGATAATTTTGATTGGTTGAACTAGTCCTTGACACCCACAACTAGTCCTTGAAACTTCAAAAATCTCGACTCGGTCACGACATCTAGTAAATAAATAAACTCTTTATTTATCGAGGGTAACACCTAATAGTATACAACACTAATAAAATTGGACCCCACTGGCAACTTCAGTACAGAATTAAAATTTTTCATAATGTCGAGTGACTTTTTCCTTGTGAGAATATCCCACTAGTCAAGGACAACGTAACATTGAAGAATTCTTTTTCTTCCATCACAGCCCGAGGGAAACGAATTGCTTTAACGATCCGTTCTGCACGGATCTCTCTCTTCCCATAACCATTTGCGTTTAGGCCTTGCCTTTTACATTGCATTGTAGCCCAGCAATCGACAGCTTTGAATAGTTAGTATGTTGGTAACGTACATACGTCGATCAGCGAGAATCGGTTTGAAAGCATCACAACCTCTACAAGAGGGGATTTGGATGTTTAGTCTAAGATAAGCGAGTAATGTCAAACACGGAAAATAAGATTGTTTTCAGGGCAAACAATAAAGTTCTAACTAGAACAAAACTTTTGGAAAATTGTAGGCAAGTACCTGCTTTAGGTAATTAGAAGCGCTGTGTGTCTGCAGACAGAAAATAATTGGACATTCTCACCCTTAACTCTGACCGCGATACTTTATTGACGGATCGCCAAGCTAACAGCTTGGCAGTTTCGCGGCATATCAGACTTTGTGTTTAATTTTTGGACAATGGCACACCGTTTATGGGCATTGTTTATTGTTTGCAGCTTGAAAGGCGCTATTGTTTCTAGAACAAAGAACCGACTCTCAGCCAATTTCCGAGCGCGAGATTCAAAATCTTCGCTGACGACCAGATGCTGACAATATCACCCTTCTCGTGGTGGGGTAGGGGAAATGTCGCTCAGTACAGCGACATTTTTCCGGGGTACGGAAGGGAAAATTTGTTACATGAAGCGCGGGCTGTAGAAGTTATTTCTTTCTTGTTGCAAACCGGCGAACGCCAACGTTCAGAAACGCACGCTTAAATTGCCAGGGTGTGTATTTTAAAATACAAATGAAAAAGCGAAAAATAAACTGCAAGTAAAACCCAGTCATCGGCAAAGAAAAGTGAAGCGAAGAAATAAGCCTTTTTTTCTGGTCTGTTTAATGCTCTGCAATAGGCCAGCCGCTAGTAAGCCAAACACGCTGCGTGGAAAGTAGCCTACTTGCAGCGACGAACTGCCGTAGTTTCCGCCACTATCAATTATGTTCGAAATATCAGTAAACTCTTGGGAGGGTTAAATTGTCATGATAAAATTATTGAATGTCTTTAAGTATAAGAAAACAAAAGCGCCTTTCGTGTTATTCAAAAACACAATTGCGCTATTAGTGCTGTTACTCCCCCAATTCAAACTAATCGATTTTTACTCTTTCCAAACATATTAAAGTTTATAATTAGTCAATCTAAGAAATGGTGACAGGATTCTTGGGGAATTTAGTTACCAAACACTTTCATTGCATTAGTTCCACTAAAGTATTCATAACTTGAACGCTTTCGTGGCTAGTTGTGTATTGTTTTATCGTCTTTGTCTCTTAATCGTCAACAAACCATTAATTGACAAAAACTTTACTTTCCATGTAGAAGCGCGTGCCGCTAACCATTGTCAGGTCTTGTGCACAACATGAATAAAGTTCTAATGAAGACCTCTATTCAGCTTGTTCTCCGAATTGGTTATTTAAAAAAGTTACCGGCGTATAACATGTTTTGAGTGCAGCTGAGCGTCTTTGAAATTCGCGCTTAGTTGACACCATTGTTTTCTTGTTGTCATGAATGGTCATTGAGTTCTAGTTATTCTAATGAGGTAAATGGTTATAGAGACGCGTGCTTGACAACAATCATTTCGCTATTGTCACTTGACAACAACCATTTCGCTCGTGTTTAGATCGTCGAAAAAAAAGTTTTCTAGGCAATGTTTTCCAAGTTTAAGATAGAGAAGGCGCCAAACGTGAACATCAGGAAAAGAATTGCAAAACGTTTTGGAGAAACTGAACATTAAGAATGTTATGGAAGCTGTGGGTACCGAAGATGCAGAGGGCATAGATGATTTGTGGAATGTAAGTTGCTTGCAAGCACAAGCTCTATCCACCTTTTGCTATTGACTTCTTTGGAATTAAGCTGCAAATATCAGGCATCAGTTTTATTGAACAATTCCCCAACTATCCAAAAACACTTTGGAGAAAAGGCAGAAAATTTTTATTTTTCTGTCAAGTGGCAGCCCTTTTTTAGTACAGACAATTAATAATGATGTTTAATTGTTATCTGCATTTGCTTTTTGTTGTAGGGTTTTAAGACTTTGATGCGGGCACTGCAGGTTCAAGAAAATGATCCTGACTACCTTCAGCCTCAGAGCTTTAAGAAACATGTGCGGGAGTGGGGAAAGCTCTTTCTTGAAATTTACTATGATGACGACATCACCCCCTACATTCACAGTACGTCAACAAAAATTATTCTCTTAACAAATGTCTTTCTGGATGGAAGTAATGATGATGAAATTAAATAATAATTTCACAATGCATCTAGTTTTTATTATTAGCAGATAGATAGGCCTGAAAGTGATTGTACTTATATAAGTAGGTAGCTTCTAAGTGAAACTTTGTGGTATAAAAATAAATTTAGTATTTTTTTTTTCAGCATTTGTATATCATGTACCACAGTTTCTGGAGATGCATGGTACTTTGATGCAGTTTAATTGCCAGCCTGTGGAAAAAAAGAACCATTGGCAATCCCAGGCATTCCATCGTGGATCACAAAAAGGAGGAAAAAACTCAAAATACACAGTTCAGGTAGGCAAAGCATTTAACGTTATCTACCTGTAACAAAATTCTTGGTTTGTAAATATAAATTTCGACATTTTTTCCATAAAAGAGTCTCTTGATGTCCTCCTACTCTAAAAAAATTGCTATCTATTGATACTATAAATGTTTGCGATAGGATTAATCGTTGTAGAATTCATCTTGTAATTTCAAAATACTTGCATGATTACTCCCTGAATTTTACTTGACTCAGTATTATAACCATCACAAATTACAAGGGATAAATAACTTATAAGCTGCTACATTTTTAAATCAAAACAATAAGTGTTGTCTTTTCTTAAAGGTCATGGAACAAGAAAACAGGATGATGTTTGCCCGATGCCACAACCTCAAAAGAAAACGGAGAAGTTACGTGAAGTCGAAAGT
This sequence comes from Orbicella faveolata, assembly GCF_042242905.1. NCBI lineage: Eukaryota > Metazoa > Cnidaria > Anthozoa > Scleractinia > Merulinidae > Orbicella > Orbicella faveolata. Next base: position 22,396,425 of record NW_028301539.1, on the reverse strand, counting down.
GCCTGCCAGTCCAGACAGCTCAGATGAAGAAGAAAACTTCGTCGCTCGCAAGAGATTTGGCGCGGAAGGAAGTCCACCGAACAACTCTTTAAAGGTCTCGGCATCCATCGGCATGGTAACGGACGCACGTCTCACGATGCTGGTTGTTGGTGGTTTCTTCATGTTCAGCTTCTCTGCAACTAACACAGCCAAGGTCTGCAGCAAGCCTGGAGTTCCTTGGTGGCGTGTCCTAAAGACTTGTTTTAGGCGCTCGTTTGTATCGGCTTCATCCACCCAGCTATCGTTCTTCTTTCCATAGCCACGCCAGCGAACAAGATACTGAACACGACCGTGAGCGTCCGTGCGCTTATCGAGCACTTTCGACACTTCATAAAACTTACTCATTTTCCTTAGCTCTTCTCTCAATCAGGGATTGTCTAAAGTGATTATGGCTTGCGTTTACGAGGCTATTTATGCAAGTATCATTGATAAAATTTATGAGCTTTTCAACTGCAGAACAATACCCCAAATTAGTGAATGGCCCGCCTTCGTTTATATTTGAGCGGCGTCGCGTGGGCAGAAACAAATCGGCGACAAACATGAGCGCGCGCGAGGTAGGGAGTCGTCACGAAAAAAGGAATAAGGAATAAAAAAACAACGGTTTGCCCAAGCAATTCCAAACAAGTCACACTATTTTTTTTTCGCTCACCTAATGCGACAATAAAGATTTTTGTTTGAGAATTTTTGGCTAACCGGAGAATAAAATTACTGAAACGGAAAAAGGTGCGAAAATCGCACCTTTTGTCTTGTCTTCAACAACGATATTTAATTGCTTCAATAGGCCAAAAAACAAAAATAGAGCGTTGTGTATTCACTGTATTTTTTTTCTTTTCTCTTCTGAGTTTTGAGTTTCTGAGTTTTCTGAGACCAAAAAAGAAAAATCGAGCGGTGATGATAAAGATTTTTGTTTCAGAATTTTTGGCCAACCGGAGAAAAAAATCACTGAAACGGAAAAAGGTGCGAAATCGCACGTTTTGTTTTGCCTTCAACAACGATGTTTACTTGCTTCAATAGACCAGAAAACAAAAATCAAGCGGTGTGTCTTCACTGTATTGTTTTTTTCTTTTCTGAGTTTTTTTTAGCAGTCGAGCAATCAATGAGCGAACAGCGAAATCATTTAAACGTGGAAAGGTGCAAAAGGTAAACTTTTCTTCTTGCCGATCGACAACAGTTCTGTTTTCGTTTATGGTTTTCGTAGATCCATGCGCAATTGGTTAAATAACTATTAAGCCATGCACGAAGTAAATTTAAAGAGAAACCGTTCTCATCGCTTCCAGCTACTGACCGCCGCTTGCTTGCTAAAACACGGATAATACAAGCTATATTCTAAGTATCAATTATTTTAATTAACGACTTAAATAAAAGTAAAGTTCAGTTAGGCTGAGCTAGTAAGGCCGAAACATGCGCGCGTGGTATTACAAAAGTTTAGTCAAAGCTGTTGACGTGCTCTTGAAATTTACTGACCCACCCCCGAATGGTTTGTCTTTGTTTTCCCAAGTAGGTTACCCTTAGGGAAAATATGTCATCAGTGACAATTTGCCGACTAAATCCGATATGACCCGAGTATAATTTCGTGAAACCGGACGAAAAATCCCTAAGGAACAGACAACAAAAGGCTCATTGTCTTAAAAAAATTAAACATAAACAATAGGCAATCAGTTTGTTGCCCTGTTGGTACATTTGAATGATTAGCAGAGAAGTTGTGCTTGTTTTAAGAAAGGACTTCAAAGAAAGTACTGCCTAAGTGGATATCAAGTGTCACTGAGAGATATTTGCCAAGAAAGGTATTCATAATGCACCTCTGCATCAAAAAATTAATAGTTTGTCAAAAAAAATCCTGCTTTGTGGTCAATAAAAATACCCATCAACAGCACGCTTTTTTATGCCCAGAACCCTGGAAATCGCATTTCCGAGCTTTCAGATTTCATATTTTTCGGGGGGAGCATGCCTCCAGACCCCCCTAGGGAAAAGGGGCCTTACGGCCCCTTTAATTTGGTGATCACAGCCGCCTATTACACCTTCAGTGGCCGCTTATAACTAATGTCATTGAAACCCCTGGTATGGAAGCGAAGGAAGAGGCAAGTTTATACAGAGGTCATTGTTCGGGAAATAATCAAACATGTAAAATTAAGGACGTTCGCCAAAAATATTCCATTCGATAGATCTTTTAAGTTTTTAATGCAGTCAGATAATGAGTTACTTGTGTCAGAAATACAAACAAAATTGGAGGTCCCCGACTTCGTTTCACATATAAAACGTGTGGAAAACGACCCTGATTGTGAAAAATTGGCGCACGTAATTCAGCATGGTCTACGGGTTTACAGGTATGGGTTATTGACCAAGTGTGAGGTCAAGATGGCTGGATATTGGCCAAGTTCTTTTTTTGCGTGTTTATGGACCGAGACGGAGTCGAGGTCCATAAACTTGCAAAAAAAGAACGAGGTCAATATCCAGCTATCTTGACCGAACAAGCTTGGTTAATAAAGGATATATTATATGGCTTTCGGGACATTTTTTGCGGGGCATGGCGGGTAGTCCCGAGCGGGCAAGATAGTTTCATCTCGTCAGCTCGGGTAGCCAATCACAGCGCAGGATTTGATTCATCTTGCCCGCTCACGGAGCTAGCGATATAATAATTAAAAATATCGAAGGTGAGTCAACGGAGACAAATGTTACCAACGTTTTCACAAATCTTAACCCTTCAAGAGGCATTTGAAACCGTCGCACAGATAAACGAAGAGCTAAAAAAACGAAATTCGATGGTGCGTTTCGCAAACAAATCAAACTTCTAATCGATAGATCTTCATTATTTTTTAGCCACCTGCCCTATTATTGTTCATTTTATTACTTGGCGCGCGCTCGATGCATGACGTAGCATGTGAATTTATTTGCGCGCGCAGTAGGGATGCGCAGAAATAATTAGCGTGAACGTCCCATTCTCCGACCACGTGACGAAAAGAAACGGAGGCTCTGGGGACAAGAATGGAACGTCCTTAAGGGCGCCTCACCAATTCTTGGATATCGCAGGTTGCAGCATGATATTTGCTTCATTAAATTTGCTTCTTTACAGATTTACAGATCAACAGGGTTTGCCAGTTCTTTGTAATTAACTACAGTGAAAGTTTAGTCACGACGAAGAAGACGAAAAATGTTCCTCTTACTTTCTCTTACTCTCAGCGATGTTGGCGCCACACTAACCGATCGCTGCGCCACAAGAAAAGCAAAATCTATGAAACCCATCTTTTATGAAAGTCGTACCTCCGCAAGGGCAAGATACCCTGGATTGTCTCTTTTTCGGCTCTTTGGGTATTTTTCCTAATCCAAAAGTGACTACACGGGGAGGAAGAATAGCCGTCGCCCCAGCCGCTCTTAGGGATGTTCGACGACAACCAGCTCGGGTGGATTCAGAGAACCCCTCTGGGACCTTCAGCAGAGAATTAAAATACTTCACCATATCGAATGACTCTCTTGGTGTAAGGACCTCACTGTCAAGTACAACATCAGCAAATTCCTTTTCTTTCATCACAGGGAAACGAATTGCCTTAACGATCCGTTCTCCGAGGATCCTTCTTTTCACAGGACCTTCTTCTGCTAGGCCTTGCTTTTTACATTCCTTTGAAGCCCAGCAATCGACAGCTTTGAATAATTCCACCTCCTTCACATTCAACGATTCTCTCTCGACCAATTCTTCCAGAACTGACTTTTCAATTGTCATGAAGCCATCCGATTTCACAGCTTCTTCCGTCTCCTTATCGATCACTTCCCAGCAATGATCCTCCAAATCTTTCTCTTCGTACTTCTGTGCGTCTGGCAACACATGGAACACGTTTGACGCATCCAGGTTTTCACCAAGGAACTCTGTGCACTTGTCAGCGAGGGAAGGAAGCATGTATTTCTTGGCCAAATACAGCACTTGCATGACATTGTCTGCGTTCAAGTTCACTTCATCGCTGTACATGAAACGAAACATCTCCAACAGGCTTTGATGATCGCAATCAGAAATATCGATTGAATCTTTCTTCTCGGCCAATTCACCGTAAAACATGGCATAAAATACTGGGCTACTGATCGCCAACAAGAACTTGTGAGCTGGAATCTTCTTCATACTTTCACTTCCGCCTTCAGCGTCTCGAACGACAAATTTCACATCGCTCAAGAGCTTGTTGTTAAACATAAACTTACATCTTTCTCTGATTGTACATCTAGCTGTCGAACTCCAATAATCTTCACTGAACACATCGAGAGACATCCTTGGGCTGTTAAGTTTGAGTTTGATAAAACTTGCGATCGATTCTCTGCTAAGATTCCACCGAGATGAAACTTTCCTTTCGACGGTAATACGTTAACGTCACGCATGCAAAACGACTCCACATCGCGGGCTCAATTTTGTATCCATATCCCCTCCACCCCATTTGACCGAGCAAGTGCGCGGTCCAGTTGGGTAGATATTTTTCGGGCAGAAATTGCGAAAACCACTGTTTCTACATTTGCTTTTCTTTACTGTTCTGTAATTTAAGATGGAGATTTGAAGATTTAGTCTAAGGTCCTAGACTGAAAACAACACGGAAAAACAAGTCTGTTCTCAAACATGTAAACTGTCACTAGGACAACAGATTTGTGAAACTGTATGCAAACGTCTGCTTTACTTAATTAAACGGCGCTGTGTACCTGAAGCCTTAAAATCCCTGGAAATTTTACCCATACCTCTGGCAACATTTTATCGAGAGCACCAGTTGATGCCAGGCTAACGTCTTGGCGGTTAGCCGTAAATGCGTTGCTACTTTAGCGATCCCTTTTACACCTGTCAAATTTCTCCATACTGGTTAACGACAAAATTTTTCTTGGCTCTGTAAAGACGATTTCGGTAATTTTAGTAAAAATTAGTCTCCATATTTCACCTAGGTCATTAGTTCCCGATTACCTCTCTCGGTAGGTTTTGTAGCATGAAGCGATCTGTTCAAAGTACTAGTATCACTTCCCCCTTGGAATTTATATCCATCTGCTTATCCATCTTTAGTATAATTTCCAGAGGTAAATACAAGAAATGGACATTGTGATTGGTCAAAAAGCTCATCATATGACGCTATATCCACCCCACTAGGGGCTTGGTTACTAAGTTCGGAACCTTTGACCATCTCGGCAATCAAGTAAACATGGCGGACAGTTGGTGAATGAAATTTTCATTTGTTCGAAAGACATCACTCCAAGTCCAGGATATTTGAAAAGATGTAGAATTTATCAGATTGACTCCTGTCGCCCTTGGACCCACAATCTTTTCAAGAACTCGCATTCAAGGCATTTAGGAATCGTAAACGCAGTGGTTATGTTGATCGCCAGTAGGTCAGCCCGGCGGGGCGATTGACCGAAATTTATTTTTCTTCAAACTAAAGCTACTCATTTTTAGACGATGATGACAACTGTGAATGAAGTGAACAACGATAAAACAACGGTACTGGATGAATTTATTTTTCGTGGTGTTTCGCTCGTTCGTTTTACTGCCGAACTCGATGAGTAAATTGATTCACAATCGATATACATGTAAGCTTATTATTAAAACTACGCCTGCATACGTGTATGCACACGAACTGCGTCTTTGTTTTTATGTTTTAGTCCCTTATTTTGTAGTCTTTGATATTCACCTCAAAAAATTATATTTTGCCTCAGGCTCAGTGAACTTTGGTGAATATTCACCACGACTTCGTCTCGGTGGAATATTCACCAATGTTCACTTCGCCTTTGGCGAATCATTGTTAAATACACTGAAGAGGAGAGAGGTACTGTGAGTTCAGTGTCGTGACAAGGAACACAGCACAAGGAAATTGATCAGGAAATAAATATAAATCCCAAAATCTCGAATAAACTTAGGCTAAGGATAGGTTAGACTACACTATTCATGAAGCATTATCAGTCTTAATCTCTCCTACTGATTGCCTATTATTGACTGTGTGTAGTGTCATATATCTTCTCTAGGTGATCAGTTTTCAGTTGACCTGAGTTGCTAACATTTAGGGGAAATAAAATGCTGATGAACCATTTTTGGGACTGTTTTTCGATGCCCAGTTCAACCTCGATAGTCATGCAGGAAGATCCACATGTTTGCTACCTTTAGGTCGGCATTGTAAGTTGAAAACGCATCGCATCTAATCATGATGAGATACATTTTTCGGCTTACTGCCGGAGTAAGAACAGACAGCATTCGCAGGGCGCCTATGTTCACTTCAAATCTGTCAATGTCCGTTCTGATCAATTGGTGTATGAAAATTATATGGACCCGTACTACAGTGTTAGCCTTAAGTAACCCGGCAGGGAGGGGGAAACTCCCGGCATACTATGAAAAGGCTGGGGATGCTCGTTGTCTCGCTTAGCGGTATAAATCAAGGAGTCTGTTACCACTTAGAGTGTTCAGGACGAAACGCCACTAACCGTAGCTGTCAGAACATCTTTTAGAGTGCACTCGAAGAAATAATCAAGAAAACAAGCTCTTATTTCCATTTTTAGGTTCAACTTTTGCTGGTCTCTCGATTTCCGTCTATTAACGGGAGTTCCTTTCTTGAACAAAGGTATCAGGGCCTATACCGTTTCAAGTTGCCTGAAGTACTGTTTTTCCTGGACTCAGTAGCGCGCGCTACGACTGACTGCCAGACGTCAGTATTAGTCGCGCGGGCGAGGACGCAAGTAACCCTAAGAAAAAACGAAAACAACTTCAGCACTTGAAAAGCGTTAAATCACTTTGTTGTACGTAGCGATAGTTTAAAACTCCCTTCAAATATGTGTTTATAAGCCTGGGGCCAAAGAAATATGATAAAAAAGGCCAATAAACAACCTGTAAAAGAGCTCTGATTTACTCTTGCTTCACACGCGATACATGGCATCACACGAGAACGCTTTTAAATAAAGTGCGTGCGCAATTCAATTCCCTTCCCTCCAAAAATCTACCGTACAACCAAAGATGAAATTTTCACCGTGATTTGCAGAGATAAATCGCGTTCAGAGCCATAACTTTTAAAAAAATCTGTAAGACAAATTTGGAGCTATTTTTGATATCAAATTTTCTTAGTTTGCGAAAAATCTGTCTTACAGATTTTTGTTTTACTTTGCATGAATGTTGAGTTAGAGCCAATTTCTAATTCCGGAAATTTTGAGGTGGGGTCATACGGGTAGATTTCGAGAAAAAACATCATTTAATCTACTAGTGCCTAGTCTCTCCCTAGGTAATCGGTTGTTTATTTTGGCCATTTGTTGACGTTTAAATCAGCTTAAATTGTTCAAGTCTCACATAGAATTGTACAAGACTTAAGCAAATAGTCAATAGAGAAAGGAAAACCATCTGGAATTTTTTTCAAAAAGAGTTAGAAGTTGGCTGTTGTAATCCATCAAAACCGTAGTAAGCCTCCTCAACTGGTATCTTTTAGGGGTCAAGCTTTGGTCTCCTTTTCTCCTTTAGGGGTTTAATTCAATTTTTCCGACTAGTATCCCCGATCTTTTCGTATGGGAGTCCCCCACCCACCCCAGCGGGTTTAATGAGTTTGCTATCTTCCACATAAGTATACCACCTGGAAATTAACACGATTTGAGCTTCTCGTCTTTTAATTTTTTCTGTTACTGTTTCGCAAAAATCTCTATAAGGGGAACAGGGATGGTACAGCTGAGGGAGAGCGTTCGCCTTCCGAAAATACATCCCGGATTCGAATCCGGCCCAGTGTCATATGTGTCTTGATTAGGAGTCCATGGTTGAGTACGTTTGTTGTCGGTTTTCGCCTTCCTCCGAGGGTTTTCCTCCAGATACTAAGGTTATCCACTCTCCTTAAAAACCAACATCTCCAAATTCTAATTCGACCTGGATAGAGGACCACCATGATATTTCGCTTCCTCTCTAAATATTAAAATTTAGTTATTAATCATTAATTAATTACGATCTATTTATCAATGTTTGATGAATATTATTACTTTGTAAGAAATAACAACATTCACAGAGTATCTAAGATGACCGTAAACCCTGCATTCCAAATTAAATCTGTTCTGATCTGATCTGATCTATGAAAATTAAAGGGGTATGCAATGTTAGTTTTGTGCTTACTGGAGTTAATTCGACATATTTGAGCTACTCGTTTTTCAGTTTTTTTTTCTGCAAAAAGGTTAGCCGTGAACTGTGATATGATTTCATTTCATTGCAGTAAAATATATGATGAATCCATATCTAACCGCGAAGTAAAGGATAATTTTGATTGGTTGAACTAGTCCTTGACACCCACAACTAGTCCTTGAAACTTCAAAAATCTCGACTCGGTCACGACATCTAGTAAATAAATAAACTCTTTATTTATCGAGGGTAACACCTAATAGTATACAACACTAATAAAATTGGACCCCACTGGCAACTTCAGTACAGAATTAAAATTTTTCATAATGTCGAGTGACTTTTTCCTTGTGAGAATATCCCACCAGTCAAGGAGAACGTAACATTGAAGAATTCTTTTTCTTCCATCACAGCCCGAGGGAAACGAATTGCTTTAACGATCCGTTCTCCATGGATCTCTCTCTTCCCATAACCATTTGCTTTTAGGCCTTGCCTTTTACATTGCATTGTAGCCCAGCAATCGACAGCTTTGAATAGTTAGTATGTTGGTAACGTACATACGTCGATCAGCGAGAATCGGTTTGAAAGCATCACAACCTCTACAAGAGGGGATTTGGATGTTTAGTCTAAGTAAGCGAGTAATGTCAAAGACGGAAAATAAGATTGTTTTCACGGCAAACAATAAAGGTTTAACTAGAACAAAACTTTTGGAAAATTGCAGGCAAGTACCTGCTTTAGGTAATTAGAAGCGCTGTGTGTCTGCAGACAGAAAATAATTGGACATTCTCACCCTTAACTCTGACCGCGATACTTTATTGACGGATCGCCAAGCTAACAGCTTGGCAGTTTCGCGGGGCGTCTGTTCAGTAACAGATCACAGATGACGTCAAAATGTGCTGAGAACAAAAAAGTGGCACAGGAACCGTTAGGTGAGTCAGTCTTTTAATGTTCTTACCACGCCTCACTCCTAGATTACTCTTCTCTGAGTGAGTCACTTGCTGAACAAGGCATTGTATGTCATTCTTGATTTATAATGTTAAATTTTGTTTAGTCACGGGAACAACAACGGCCAGTTTCATTACACAAAATCGTTTAAGTACCTAAGCAAAGCTGGTGTTACCACATCCTCGGAGTCCCAGGGACAATAAGTCAGAACGATGTGATATTTTCAAGGGGACGCGATAATTTTTGGGCGAAAGTTTACATCAATGCGGGAGCTCTCCCGCTCTTAATGCCAACTTTTGCCCGATAATAGCGCATCGTCCCCACAACACAAGTGCACCGAAATGTACAGGGGGGAGGAGGGGGGGGGGGTGAACAGGGCTATGCAAATCCGCCAATCCGTGCCTTTTTTTCGCCAAATCCGTTGATCCGCCAATATTTTTGTTCAAATCCAAAACCACAATCACATACGGAAACTGAAGTATAAAAGTTCAAAAGTAAACTGGTAAATGTGAATGCCATTGTTAATTTCGCACAAATGGTACAGAAAGCAGCATACTTGATGGCTATAACATAGTACAATTCTAATAACAGTCTCACACCTGAGTTTAAGTTTGAAGAAAGATCTTTGATCCAAATTTCGTTTAGGACCAAAGATCCGAACATCAAGACAGGCACAATCCGGAATCCGCGCTATAATTTACAACTAATCCATGATCCACTGTGTTTTCAAAATCCACGAATCCGCTCGATTTACCGCAAAAATCCACAAGCCGTGCGCTTTTTAAGGCCAAATCCGTCGATACGAAAACCTATTCAACCCCCACTAACAACATTTTCATTAAACCAAGGCCTCAATAAAAGCTTGTTTGTTCGCTGAAAGTAACAAGATGTCTTTATTTCACAGTAATTTACTTTTATTTACTACAGAAAAACGCCTCCCACAGCTCATCAGTAATGTAGCTGGAATACAGATATGTTTTATTTTTTCAAAAATCATCTGTTAATTTGCAATGGTTTAAATGCCTGTTTTGGACTAAATCTTTAAGACCTTACGACTACTGACTTTGGAAAAAAAGCAGACCTTCGATTCTGAGTCAATACCTCACACATAACAGGACATACACTTAATATAACGTGAATTCAAATTCAGAAAATTGCCCATTTGAAACAGTTGTATTTTTCAATTCTATTGCTCCAGCCTTGTTTTCAAAGGAAAGTGTTACTCCAGCGCGCATGTTCCACATGGGACAAGCCACCCTGTCCATACCAGGAAGGTGGACCTTTAATGGAAGCTTCCAAAAAATACTGCTTTCCCGCCTGTAAAACAGCTGGAGGCTTAAACACGATATCAATGCCGTGATACTCCTCTCCTTCATTTTGCATAAGTTCAGAAAGAAACTTACCTGCTTTAGTTGCTAGAGCAACCCTATTGGCGTCAGTTACCTTAAGTGTTACTGAATATTTATTGTTTTCGCTTCCAAATAGGCGTGCTGCATGCAATCGCATGTTTTTGTCTACCGAAAGAACTAATGAATTTCGAACAGCCGAGGCACAATAATACCACCCCAGTTTTAATTTGTCCCCTGACCCAAACCTGCTGATTCGCTTACGACCACGTCTTATGGTCTCAGAACACCACTCCGGAAATATCAGTAAAGAACTAAAGTACTTCATCATGTCACTTAACTCTTTCTTTGTGAGTATGTCAGAGTCAAGCACGACATCGGCGAATTCCTTCTGTTCCATCACTGGGAAACGAATTGCTTTAACCATCCGTTCTCCAAGGATCCGTCTTTTCACAGAACCTTCTGCTGCTAGGCCTTGCTTTTCACATTTCTTTGTAGCCCAGCAATCGACAGCTTTGAATAATCCCACTTCTTTGATATTCAACGAATCTCTCTCGACTAATGCCTCCACCACTGATTTCTCAATTGTCACGAAACCGTCCGATTTCACAGCTTCGTCCGCCTGTTTATCGATAACTTCCCAACAATGATCCTCCAGATCTTTCTCTTCGTACTTCTGTGCGTCTGGCAACACATGGAACACGTTTGACGCATCCAAGTTTTCTCCAAGGAACTCTGTGCACTTGTCAGCGAGGGAAGGAAGCATGTATTTCTTGGCCAAATAAAGCACTTGCATGACATTGTCTGCGTTCAAGTTCACTTCATCGCTGTACACGAAACGAAACAACTCCAACAAGCTTTTATGATCGCAATCAGAGATAGCGATTGAGTCTTTCTTCTCGGCCAGTTCACCGTTAAACATGGCATAAAATACTGGGCTACTGATCGCCAACAAGAACTTGTGAGCTGGAATCTTCTTCATACTTTCACTTCCTCCTTCAGAGTCTCGAACGACAAATTTCACATCGCTCAAGAGCTCGTTGTTAAACATGAATTGACATCTTTCTCTGATTGTACTTCTAGTAGTCGCACTCCAAAGATCTTTACTGGACACATCGAGAGACATCCTTGAGCTGTTAAGTTTGAGTTTGATAAAACCGTTCTCCGAGATGGAACTTTCGTTTACGACGGTGTCACGCTAACGTCACGTGAGTATAACTGCTCCACATCGCGGGCTCAATTTTCTATCCCTATTCCCCTCACCCCATTTGACCGAGGGAGTACCAGGCCCAGTTTTCGGACCTTATCTGCTTTTCTTTCCTGTTTGAAGATGTAGATTTAAATATTTAGTCTAAGGTCCTAGTGTGAAAATAACACGGAAAACAAGATTGTTCTCAAACCAGTAAAGTGCCACTAGAGGAACAGATTTGTGGAACTGTACGCAAGTGTCTGCTTTAGCCTTAAAATGCCTGGACATTTTACCCATACATGTGGCATCACTTTATCTTGAGGGCTGGTGGATGCCGGGCTAACGTTTTGGCGGTTATCCGTTTATGTAATACTACTTTAGCGATTCCCCTATGAGACTTCTCCAGTCCGTAATGGCTCACGGCAAAATTTCTCCTGGGTCTGTAGCAAATGAAGTCTCCATAATCGCCTAGTTAAGAAGTTCCCACCACCCTTCTCGGTAGGTTTTGTAGCCTAAGTGATCAAAGCACTGCTAGCTACCACTCCGCTGGGGATTAATATCCTTCCAGGAGCCATAAACCATCTATATACCTAGGAGGAAAGAGGTACTGGGAGAGCGGTGTCGTGACAAGGGACATAGCACAAGGATATTGATTAGGATAGAAGTGTAATCCTGAAATCTCGAATAAGCCTTGGATAGGGCCGCTAGGTTAGTCCATGTAACCATGAAGTATTGTCAGGCCCTAGCTATCTCTCCTCCTGTGGTTGCCTCGAGACTCTGTGTAGGGTCATATATTAATCAAGGTGATCAGTTTCTCGGTTGACTTGAGTTGCCTGACTGAAGTTTTAGGGAAAATAAAATTCTGATCAACCACTGTTGAAACTGTTTTGCAATTTAACAAATTGAGGTCAGTTTTTTATGCGTCTGTCCTCTTATTGATGAAAAGTTGTGTCATAACATTGTCAAAGTGACTGTGGAACTACGAGCCGCAGGCGAGTGGTTCCGCAGTAAACTTTGTCAATGTTATTACGAAATTTATCATCAATAAGAGGATAGACGCATCAAAAACTGACGTCAATTTGTTAAATACAATAACAGGACCCCAAAATGGTCAAATGCCGTGAATAAATGAGGGGAAAAGACGCCGTAAACAAAGATAAGTGAATTTTATTCAAAATGACGCGAACTTTGTCAATAGCTCTTCTCGTTCTCAAAATCTCATTGGTCAAAAAGTTGACAATTTGAAAGCTAAAAGTTGAACTTGAAAGCTTGCATAAATTAAAATTTTATCCGTCTGTACTCTTACTGATGATAAAAATGAGCCAATCAGCGCGCGAGAAATTATACAGTTATTGTAAAAACCCAGTTCAACCTCAATAATCATGAAGATCCGTACGTTTAATGTTAGATGAATACTTTTATAGTTTGGAATTGAAACTTGAATACGCATCGCATCTTATCATGATGAAGTGCATTTTTCAGCCGACTTCCTGAGTAAGAACTGACAGCATTCGCAGGGTACCTAAGTTGACGGCAAATCTGTCAATATCCATTCAGATTGATTGGTGTATGAAAATTTAATGGACCTGCACTGCAGTGTAAGTCTTTAATTACCCGACGGAGTGGGGGTGGGGTTGGGGAGAGGGGAGACTCCCATATGAAAAGGTTAGGGATGTTCGTCGTCTCGCCTAGGGGTGCAAATCAAGGATTCTGGTCTCACTTAGGGTGTTCAAAACGCAACGCCACTATCTTTAGCTGTCAAAGTACCGCTCTTATTTCCATTTTTTATCTCTTCCAGGCGTTGGACGAGGATATCATTAGGTTCAACTTCCGCCGGTCTCTCGAATCCGGTCTACAAGGGCAGGCTCCTTCCTTGATCTGAACAGACGTTGGTTCGGGCCTATTTCATTAAGTCGGGCATCTTTAAGGGAGACATTGAGACCAAGCCTCCATGTACAATCTGACTCTATTCGTGCGAAAGTTTTTAAATAATCTTTTTTTTTTTTAATTAGTTTTACATGTTTTTTATTGTTTTAAGCACTACTTTGTAAATTCTTTTACATACTCTTTACATATTTTTACTTCATTAATAATTTTCACACATTCTTACCTCTTTGAAGCTATATATATCTATGCAAATTTTACTTCTTACATCTTGCTTGATAATGACCGAAGAGCGGTCGAAACGTCGCAGACTTTTACCGTTTATTTTTATTGTCAAATGTTTTAAAAAACCCTTACTGATAAGCATCTTTAAGGGGTCAAATAAAGCTCGAGCCACGCTCAGGTTGGTCTCTTTTAGGGGTTTAATTCAACTCTTTTGACGAGTATCCCCGACCTTGTCATATGGCACTTCCCCCCATCCCCCCCCCGTCCCGCGGGTTTAATATAAGTGCACTACTGTTTCACATACGTTCGCATACACGACCTGGAAATTATTTTCTGTTACTTTTCGCAATAATCAGGTCAACCTCGATAAGGGGAACAGGTCTGGCACTGCTCGGGGAGAGCGCTCACCTCCAGAAAATATTTGTGGGAATCGATTCTGGCCCAAAGTCATCTGTGGGTTGAGTTTGTTGTTGGTTCTCTCCTCCCTCCGAGAGTTTTTCTCTGGGTTCTCCGATTTTTCGGCTGCATGCATATATCCATGCCACCCTCATTCAAAAAACAACACTTCCAAAATCCCATTTGACCTGGATCGAAGACTCACATGAGGACAAGCTAAGGCTTACCTGGCTTCCTCTCTACATATTGATTTTTATTATCATTGTCATTATCATTATCATGGTCACGGTCACGGTCACGGTCACGGTCAAGGTCACGGATACGGTCACGGTTACGGTCAAAGTCCCGGTCACGGTAAGTAAGTAAGTAAGTAAGTAAGTAAAGACTTTATTTAAAGAGGGTGGCACTAAAATAGTATAAAAATACTAACAAACCAGTGGCCCTCTACAAATTATGCACTATACGGATGTTAAAACTATGGTCACGGTCACGGTCGCGGTAGCGGTCACGGTCGCGGTCGCAATCACCGTCACCGTCACCGTCACCGTCACCGTCATCGTCACGGTCACAGTCATCGCCATTACCATTGTCATTGTCATTGCCATTGTCATTGTCATTGTCATTGTCATTGTCATTGTCATTGTCATTGTCATTGCCATTGTCATTGCCATTGCCATTGCCATTGTCATTGTCATTGTCATTGTCATTGTCATTGTCATTGCCATTGTCATTGTCATTGTCATTGTCATTGTCATTGTCATTGTCATTGTCATTGTCATTGTCATTGTCATTGTCATTGTCATTGTCATTGTCATTGTCATTGTCATTGTCATTGTCATTGTCATTGCCATTGTCATTGCCATTGTCATTGTCATTGTCATTGCCATTGTCATTGCCATTGTCATTGTCATTGTCATTGTCATTGTCATTGTCATTGTCATTGTCATTGTCATTGTCATTGTCATTGTCATTGTCATTGTCATTGTCATTGTCATTGTCATTGTCATTGTCATTGTCATTGTCATTGTCATTGTCATTGTCATTGTCATTGCCATTGCCATTGTCATTGTCATTGTCATTGCCATTGTCATTGTCATTGTCATTGTCATTGTCATTGTCATTACCATTGTCATTGTCATTGTCATTGTCATTGTCATTGCCATTGTCATTGTCATTGTCATTGTCATTGCCATTGTCATTGTCATTGTCATTGTCATTGCCATTGTCATTGTCATTGTCATTGTCATTGTCATTGTCATTGTCATTGTCATTGTCATTGTCATTGTCATTGTCATTGCCATTGTCATTGTCATTGTCATTGTCATTGTCATTGCCATTGCCATTGTCATTGTCATTGTCATTGTCATTGTCATTGCCATTGTCATTGTCATTGTCATTGTCATTGCCATTGTCATTGTCATTGTCATTGTCATTGTCATTGTCATTACCATTGTCATTGTCATTGTCATTGTCATTGTCATTGCCATTGTCATTGTCATTGTCATTGTCATTGCCATTGTCATTGTCATTGTCATTGTCATTGCCATTGTCATTGTCATTGTCATTGTCATTGTCATTGTCATTGTCATTGTCATTGTCATTGTCATTGCCATTGTCATTGTCATTGTCATTGTCATTGTCATTGCCATTGCCATTGTCATTGTCATTGTCATTGTCATTGTCATTGCCATTGTCATTGTCATTGTCATTGTCATTGTCATTGTCATTGTCATTGTCATTGTCATTGTCATTGTCATTGCCATTGTCATTGTCATTGTCATTGTCATTGCCATTGTCATTGTCATTGTCATTGTCATTGTCATTGTCATTGCCATTGTCATTGTCATTGTCATTGTCATTGCCATTGTCATTGTCATTGTCATTGTCATTGTCATTGTCATTGTCATTGCCATTGCCATTGTCATTGTCATTGTCATTGTCATTGCCATTGTCATTGTCATTGTCATTGTCATTGTCATTGTCATTGTCATTGCCATTGTCATTGTCATTGTCATTGTCATTGTCATTGCCATTGCCATTGCCATTGTCATTGTCATTGTCATTGCCATTGTCATTGTCATTGCCATTGTCATTGTCATTGTCATTGCCATTGTCATTGTCATTGTCATTGTCATTGTCATTGTCATTGTCATTGTCATTACCATTGTCATTGTCATTGTCATTGTCATTGCCATTGTCATTGTCATTGTCATTGTCATTGCCATTGTCATTGTCATTGTCATTGTCATTGTCATTGCCATTGTCATTGTCATTGTCATTGTCATTGTCATTGTCATTGTCATTGTCATTGCCATTGTCATTGTCATTGTCATTGTCATTGCCATTGTCATTGTCATTGTCATTGTCATTGTCATTGTCATTGTCATTGTCATTGCCATTGCCATTGTCATTGTCATTGTCATTGCCATTGTCATTGTCATTGTCATTGTCATTGTCATTGTCATTGCCATTGTCATTGTCATTGTCATTGTCATTGTCATTGCCATTGCCATTGTCATTGTCATTGTCATTGCCATTGTCATTGTCATTGTCATTGTCATTGTCATTGTCATTGTCATTGCCATTGTCATTGTCATTGTCATTGTCATTGTCATTGCCATTGTCATTGTCATTGTCATTGTCATTGTCATTGCCATTGTCATTGTCATTGTCATTGTCATTGTCATTGCCATTGCCATTGCCATTGTCATTGTCATTGTCATTGTCATTGCCATTGTCATTGTCATTGTCATTGTCATTGCCATTGTCATTGTCATTGTCATTGTCATTGTCATTGTCATTGTCATTGTCATTGCCATTGTCATTGTCATTGTCATTGTCATTGTCATTGCCATTGTCATTGTCATTGTCATTGTCATTGTCATTGTCATTGTCATTGTCACCCCCAAAATAGAATAACATGAACGTAACAGACTTTGGTTTAGGCTCGGGCGCAAGTTATATCATTACTTAGAGGCCCTTGGGTTTGTTTGGAAAAGTTTAAGTCATAACCCCGATTAACGAGGTAGTTTATATGTGTCGTAATTGGAACATATGCGTCGAAGAGGAAGTGCAAGGCTGTATGGAATGGAACGTTTAGTGTGGGTGGGATGACATGAAGAGAGAGAGTAAATATTGATGTTTGTCCAGCTCAAGTGAAACCATCACATCAAGGAATGCGATATTAGTAACGGAATGTGAACACGTGAACTTGGTGCATGGTAGGTTGCTGAGATAATCGACAAATACTTCCAGTTTATCTGAACCTTCGGTCCAAATAACGAAAATATCGTCCAAAAATCTCAGCCATGTATGGGGTAGATAAGGTTCGTTACTGAGAGCATCATGCTCGAATTTAGCAAGGAAAAGGTTGGCAAACGAAGGGGCCATTTTGGTACCCATAGAAGTACCGTACGTGTTTTTCTAGATAATGTCTGTCGTCAAATGTGAAATCGTTCATGTTGAGGATTATGCAGATACGGCACCAGATGGTTTCTGTGGGAATGTATTTGTGGTTACGTTTTGAAGGAAAAAGCGACAAGCCTCAATACCTTCACTGTGTGGAATGTTGGTGTAAAGTGAAGTGACGTCGAGTGTGACAAGAATGGCATTGGCAAGTTTGTTAGGGCAATCAGCAGCATCCTTTACATAGGATGGCTTAAGGTGATGGTCGACAAACTGACAAATGAGTTCAGTAGGATGGTTGCTAGAGAAAACTATGGGAAGGTAAAAACTTTCCTTCTTTTTGTCATCGGCATCTCCTTACGCCGAAAACAGCTTTTAGACATTATTTTGGGGGTTTTAAAAACTGGCAAGTCTGTTACATTTGCAACGCGTAACGCTCGAAATTTCATCGACAAGAATAATCTATTAGACAACCCATAAGTGAAATCTTAATTGGTTATTTTTTATTCTAGTTTAGGGTGGTCCGTAGATGGGGTCCTTAGGGGGTAGTCCGTGGACCCGGTCCGTAGTGGAGGTCCGTGGACTGGGGATCAGTGTTTTCGGGTTACCTGTACTGCCCTCCCCTCCCGGAAAATAACCCACAATAATAATAATAATAATAATAATAATAATAATAATATTTATTTATAAAATAAATGAGATACTACGCACGCTCTGATTGGTCAATAGAGTTGCTAAGGCTATGTTCTATTGTACCGGTAAACTACGGTTCCCGATCTACAGCAGCTCAACGCGGGAACTAGAGAACCCGGAACACTAGCGATAACAAACGTAGTAAGCAGTTTTGGCTTTCACTCGCTGAGATATCAATGATGCGAATATCTTTTCATTCAACATATACATGGAAAGTTACAAGGAAAAACAGGGACCAGGACCATATATAAAGCTTTATCTTTTTTTTTCCAGGGCAAAAAATTTACTTCCAGTTTACCGGTTACGCTTAAGCTTAAAATTAAGAAAGTTTTAAACCCTTTTTTGGGTGCTTTCCACGGTCACTGGAGGACGAAGTCAGCTGGGCTTGACTGATCAATTTGGGTTGTCAAAAAAGTAGGGAAAAGATTTGTTTCTATCAGACATTTTGAGTTTAAACTCAATGCATGTATGCATAATACGATAAATAAATTTGGTTTCCATGAGCTTAGCTTTCAAGCAATAGTTTCCATTTAGCAAAATACAGCGAAACACGGACTTCATAGCCTTCAGGATAAGTAAATAAATTCTGAATAAATTTCGGAAGCAGCGTTTCTATAACATACCTTTATTCCATTCACAAAATTTTGGAAAGTTATCGTTAAACACTACGTTGGATCACTTCGCCAAGCGTATTAAGTTTGAACTACTTGCAAACTTTTCGTACAGTCTTTCGTCTTGTTACTCCGCGGATTTTGTGTCCGGTGCTGAGTCTGTACTTTCATTCTTTCAGTCGCTGTGATTGGTTTGTCGCGTCATCTCATGAATTTGATGAGAATAAGCAACTTGATCACGAAAGTACAATAAATTTTCCTCTCATTGACAGACTTTTTCCATAGTTATTTCCTAAAAGCAATAGAATACTCGAGACATGTAGAGAACACTCGCCTGCGGCTCGTGTTTTCTACATTTCCCTCGTGTTCTCAAATGCCCGTCGTGTTTTATCACAGTGTAATACACGGCTCAGGCTTCTTTATGTCAGTGTTAAATAAAACACTCGTGTCTATATAATCATGATCGATGCTAGTCCATCATATGCAGCTTATTTGCCGCTGCAGACACATAAACAATAGCGTCCATTTGGCGAGAAAATATATAAACAATAGCCTTCATTTGGCGCGAAAATATGCTCGGATATTTGTAGGCGGACATTATCTGTTCCGAAAAGCGAACAGTTTTCCGAGAGCGTAGCTCGAAGAAAACTGTGAGCCTTGAGGAAAAGATAATGTCCGCGGACAAGTATCAGAACATATTTTCAAAGTCAAATGGAGGCTATTGTGTTTATTATCTTTCAAATATTTTACACAGCGCAGGCAATTTTCAAAATTGGGGAATATTCTCGGATATTCCCCAGCTAAAACTGGGAAATATTCGGTCACGTGACGCGCTTAGACCAATCGCTAGCGAGCGAAAATATTTAACATTCAGACGACAAGATGGATAGCGTGGTAAACGCCACTTTAAACCTTGCTAGGCATTCCAAGACCATCCTGAGTAGAAGGACGTAGAATTAAAAGAGAAAGGAAGATGAAAAATACGTAGAAAAAGAAAATAACTCGAAATTACCATCTGCTAATGAAAGTTGAATCTGGGAAATGTCGTTGCGTGACAGCGGCCATTGACGTCTTTTGTCAAGTCGCAAGAGCGTGGGAAAACGAGTCTGCAATGTCCTTCGGGCGGTCAGCGGCTAGGGATGCAGTCGTGACCTCATAACTCAGATCACGCTGCGGCCAAAACGGTGTGGCGTTTGGGGAAGTTTTTCTTTTTGAGTGACCATCATTTGTGAAAAATAACATAACATTGCTCCACTAAACGTCTTCTGGCCGGGAAAAATTGTTTTCCTATTTGTGTATTTGTTTGGATTCCGCCGCTGTGTAGACAAAGACGTCAATGGCCGCTGTCACGCGACGACATTTTCCAGATTCAACTTTCGTTAGCAGATGGTAATTTCGAGTTATTTTCTTTTTCTACGTATTTTTCATCTTCCTTTCTCTTTTAATTCTACGTCCTTCTACTTAGGATGGTCTTGGAATGCCTAGCAAGGTTTAAAGTGGCGTTTACCACGCTATCCACGGCCGTATTGGCAAAAGAGAAGTGTTTCGCCCAAGTAGCAGGATAACGGTAAACACGGTAACTTTGAACGCTTTGTATAAGGTCAATATACTTTGGCCGAAAAATGTTTTTTCAGAAACGTGATGTGTATCCCTCCAATGTCTGTTTCATCACTGTGACTGCTTTCAAAAGCGTTGAACTTTTGAGAAATAATTATTTTAAAATCAGCTCCAACGTTCCATCTAATTTAGTATGCAATATTTGAAACTTTATTTTTTAATCGCTTCGGCAGTTTTTTGATGTTTATCGAATGATATTGCATTAAAAGGCCTTTTTCTTCAACACTGTGTAGTTTTCTCATTATTTTGCGTTGCGATAGTAATTTCCGAACAGTTTTTAGCGGGGCCTTATTTTCGGCCTGATTTTGCTGCTATCAGACGGAAAAAGTTTGCGGCTCGATATTTTTGGTTTGAAGCGAAACTGAAACAAAAGAAATTCATTTTTAAAAAGTATTCGGTAACCTCTACTTGGGAGATAAAAATCGGCCGATTTTATTTTTTAGCCGGAAATCATCGGTCGTTTCTTAGGCGCAGGGCCTCTTAAGTTCTTTAAGCATAAGTAGTATACTAAGCCTAACTTTAACTGGACGTTCTTGGCCCTCCCTTGTAACTGAAGGATTCCAGAAAATGGAGATATTTATAAGTGACAGTTTTTTGACGGGAACTAGGCGCCTAATACGTTTGACGCTGACCCCGAAGTCTGATAAGTGAATGACGCAGCGCATGACTTGTAAATAAGTAGTTTTATATAAATGAAAGTCCACTCCAATATAAAGGTAGGAACAATAAATAACTCGAAGGAAAACCCTCGCAACACCTACAAATTCTTTCATATAGCTCAGTATATGCGAGTGTGTTTTAACTGTTATAAGCATATCCGTGGCTTGGCATTTGAAATTATCTGCCTTAAGTACTTGGTATTTTGATTTATTACTGAGTTGTTAGAGCAGACTTTCATCGTCTTTCAAAGTAATTACGTCTTTGTTGTGCTGATTTATCATTCACGATGAAGTGTTCTCTATACAAGGATGATTACTTCGCGCATGAAGATTGCAATCGTGCTCTCGATACGCGACTGCCTTGTAAGCTCTAGTTACAACATCTAGTTAAAATATCGTTCGCTTCTGACGTTAATTAGACACAGCTGTCTCTTATGGGTCACCTTAACAAAGTGTCGGCGAGTGACCAAGGAGGAACGAGTGCATGGCGACTGCATTCGCAGGACTATTAAAATCACTGAAAAACTAAAATAAATTTCAAATAGCTCAGCATTATTGTGAGGGTTGGTTTCAAATATAAGATAATCTAGCTAAAAATGATTTTGATTCAAAACTCAAGGTCTAATAGAATATAGATTCTTCATTTCCTCTTACCAATGTTCTTTTTGTGTATGTTTTTAACAGCCGGTAAAACCTGTTTCCCGCGACAAAAATAAGAATTTTTGCTAGTTTTCTTTCCTTAGTGCACAAAGGACAATCGCGTCCTCTTTATCGATGACTCTAACAGGTTCCACTTGCTCTCTCTCTCTCTCTCTCTCTCTCTCTCTCTCTCTCTCTCTCTCTCTCTCTCTCTCTCTCTCTCTCTCTCTCTCTCTCTCTCTCTCTCTCTCTCTCTCTCTCTCTCTCTCTCTCTCTCTCTCTCTCTCTCTCTCTCTCTATTCGAAGTATCGACGCAATTTCACAACTATGTTGTGGTCTTAATTTGCTATATAAAACGGCACGTTTTCGTTCAAATTGAACAGAGGACACACGTTACCGCCTTCGCTTTGTCATTTAAAGTATCTAAGTTTTGAGAGCACGATGGTTTGTCGCACTTATAAGCAACGTGTTGCAGGAATGGGCCTTGACTACGAGTGGAATTGCTCCCTGGTATGCCGTCCGCATCAGCACCCACGCATATATGCTGCGACCCCGAATTTCCGTGCTGACCGGTAATTAAATATCCGTAATATTTCCTCCACATACCGGGATGACACATGTTCCGTCCCGGTGTGACCAGCGTGGCAGAGTATTTCTCATGCCGACACACAGCGCACGGGACCTGGTGATAGTCGAGAATTCTGAACATGCGCGGATCGTTTTTCTTCAATCTCTCGCAGACCTCTCCCCACTTTTTGCACTTTTCAGGTGCAATCGCTGTGAAAATAGTCATGTTTGGCCCGTATTTAACAGGCGATAAGTGAAGTCCGCTAGTCACGTTTTTGTTATCCGTATATTCAAAGCGGTCGGGAACACACAGATAACCTGAGCCAACGGCGGGATTGGAGCGGGAATGCAAAGACGCCATTCTGCCTAAATGAAATGGAGAAATAACAAAATAACTTAGAGATATTCCATGGTATACCACGAGAGAGCGTTGCATAACTATTTTATACCATGCCATAGAAAATACAGTGGTCAGCACAATCAATTGATGCGACATACGCGCGACGCATGACAGAAAGGCTGTGTGTAGTACCATCGAATACACAACGGCTTTTCTGTATTCTGATTGGCTGTATTTTCTATGGCATGGTATAAATGGGTTTCTCCTTTTGGTCGCTTCTCGCGTCCCTCTGAATGTCGAGATACAAACTCGCTTGAGTTGAACATTGAAAGTTGAACATTGAAAGAGGGATGGAGAGAGAGGCCCAACAATTATTGCCAGGGTTGTAAAATCTCTTTACACGACAAACCAGCCTAAAAACCGATAAATGAAGAAGAACTCGACTGGAATATCGCACTATGACGCCATGTCACCTTTGCTTTGTTTCGATAAGAGCCTAGAATGAGATTTACAGGGTGATTTCAATGAGCAGGCGCTGTAAGCAAGATGTCAAACTCACCTGAATAAACTGTTTTTTTCTATTTCATCGCCTCCTGTTGGACACTTTGAGCTTCCCCAGTACATATACATCGTACTTCTGCTTCGCTTTGTAGTCCTGGAACTTGTTTGACTCGAGATTTGGGAGTTAGCTGTACGGCCAGTTTGCTTTGATCCCCTGCTTTTTGTCGGTTTTTCCTTCGTTTTACTTGTGGAACTTGTTCTATCCTCTTTTGGCCTGTTCTTTAAATATCCTGTTTTCCCTGTTTCAAAATAAAATGACTTGTATGTCGTGATTTTTAGCCATTTTAGGAGTTAAAGTATTAGGAAAAGTGCTTCTGTAAATGTTTTTTGGTTCGGTTTAGATAATCAGATGTCTAGATAGCCAAAGTAAGTTCCAGATGTTTACACTATTTTCCTGCCGCCATATTGGAGGACTAGGGAGGTCCTCCAACATGGCGACTCCATACTAGGTTCCATAATTTTGCGCGGAACATTTGGACGAATATCTCAACTTTGGGACGCACACACCTTAAACTTGGAGAACTGTCTGTTTTATTTATCGTCTATAATATCACAATTTCTTGAGTTTATCCACTGAATGGATTTTGATTTTATTTTTTATTGTGTGACAATGCACACACTCTATAGAATGCACTGAAGCTATAAAAGGAGTGTTATAAAAGGTTACACATGCTCAAGGTTGTGATGCAATAATGATATCAAACACGAGAGACGGTGTATAAGTTACTAAGTTGTATAAGTTATTACTTTTCAAACGTCGAGAAGCGAGCTGAAAATAATCCATGCAACGAAATATTTTGGCGAACCTCGAGGCGTTTGGAAATGAAGTAAAATACTTTCTCGGTGTGGTGACTGAGATATATCTTGTCAATCAAGATTAAAGCACTTAACTACAGAGAAAAAGGAGGGATAAAATGCTAAAGATTTTTCCTTTACGATCAGACTGATCCAGACACTGCCACGGTAATAATTCTCTTAGTTTAAACTTGATGAGCCTTTGGTAAGGCTGTGAGGACTTTGCTTAATATTTCTTTCTCTTGATTTAGGTTTCGCCGTGGTACCGTTGGTTATTTATTACTAACAGAGAAGTTGCAGCCCACCTGTCCTTCCATCTTTACAAATTTCCAGCCCAACCCACTTCAGCACATCGTCCAGCGCGCTAGCGCTACTGCAGATAAGCTGACCAGCGGCTCCCTTCCATCCGTCGTTATCTCATATAATTCATCTAATACAGATTCCCTTGGAAGCCTTCTCGTCGGTTTTTTCAATTTTTACACCGACTTTGATTGGTATAAAGTGTTATCGGTTCGTCTGGCCGGCAACAAAACTGTGCCCTATGAGAAAAAGTGGACCCGCCCTAAAATTCGCATCGAAGACCCGTTCGATGGGAAAAATGTCACACGCGCTGTGTACAAAGATGAACAGTTCTGGGTTATAAAACAGGCTTTCAAAACAGCCAAACAAATGCTAGCGTATGAGCATTCTCGTTTACATGAGATTCTTTAACGCCATGAACTTGGTAAACGTACTGTTAAGCTCTGGAACAGTAGAACACTATTGCTCTTTTCAGGCCATAAATATTGGATGCATAAAGACTTTATAGGAACAAAGAGCGGTGTCTTCTCGTCATGTTCGTACCGTTCTGTAACTGTTTGAAGCTTGGATCTAATGATCATAAAATTACTTTAATGCTTTTTGCTTAGAAGCGTTTTTTTTTTTTTTAATGGTGTTGTTGACTTCACCTCTTCCAATGTAAACTTATTTGTATAACTTGCACACTAGTTTACATGGGCCACTAAGTAGTACATTTGTTAACGAAGCAGAGAAAGGCTAGTTTTTCAGCTTTTATTCTGAACACACAAAAAACTAATCCATACACATAAAAATATTACTCCATTTACTAAAGTTGACTCCCCATGCCACACTACTTTCAATTAATTAAAATTACAATAAAATACAATAAAATTACGATAAAATGCATTCCCGGCATTAAAAACATGCCAGTTGGCTTTTTGTCTTATCTATTTCTTATATATTTAGCTAGTATGATTAGAAGGAAAGACTGAAAAAAGACGACAACTAAACTGGGGAAAAAGAGCTTAGGAATTGAGAACACAACCAAAATAGCGACAAGGAAAGAAAGATGATAAATAAGACATTAAAGTGCGACTTCCCAGCAGTTCAGAAATGATTCTAATCATGAAATTTTCTTCGGCGTTTGCCAGGAAATTAACGAAAAAGCAGCAAAAGTAAAAAGCACCCTTTGTCAAACACAGAAAACGTGATCTCCATTATAAAATCTCATTCTACTAGAAGACAGACTGGATAGGGGCGCTGGAATCTCGGCTATCAGTGAAATTTTTCGGCGATTATTATATTAGTCAGCTATCGGTAAAAATTTCAGCAATTCTACACAAGTCTTCGTCAACTATATATATTTACCACGAACGGAACACCAATATACTCAAATTCTGTCGAAATTATAAGACTGACGTTATAAATTTCGAGCTTATCCCACCTCTTGTTTCAAGTCGTGAAGTTAAAATTTAAGTGGTACCATCAAGTGATAAAAGTCAGATAAAATAAAAAATATGTGTGTGACCGGCATAGTATAAAACCGGGACTGGACCCTGGACTGGACCCTGGACTGGACCCTGGACTGGACCTTGGACTCTGGACTCTGGATTCTGGATTAAATTAAAGAAAAGAAAAAAAAAAGATAAAAGAAAACTAAAAAATAACAAAAATGAAAATAAAAATAGATAAGATAAATATACATAGTAATATTTGCCGGACTAAAGAGGAAAGAGACTGGAACTGAGCATGTTGCCATAGCAACGTCAAAATTTGGTATATTTCTTGAGGTGTACCCCGCTTGCCAGGATTCAATTCATATTGAGTCAAACATTTTTTTTTTTATACTGTACTTCCGTTAAATTGTTGATTATTCTTGAGAGCACTTTGAAGCTGTAGGATCTCAGTCTCTTTTAAAACTGATAGAGTACAATGTATGTGCATTTTTTCTTTAAAGTTTTAGATGTTTTATTCACGAGAAAGAGTCAATTTCTAGAAAACATCCGGTACTTTCCGTTGAGAAATTTCTACCTCTTGTACTACCTAGGAATGTGATAATGCTACAACACCTAATTATCCCATTTCCGCTCTCTTATCTGTCAAGTGATCACTTACGAGAAGTTAAAAAATAAAACCAGATTTCAAACTTTTAGCTCTAAAAAGTGGTCGAGGTCGTTTAAGAGAGGTAGTTGCATACAAGAGGTTTCAAACATAGTGATTTGACGCGGAAACTTTTCGTATTTTGGAAAACTGGACGCTGAGCAGAGGTGGTCGCTCACAGTAGGTGGTCGCAACCGAATGTTCGACTGTATCACAAAAAGAACAACGCCATACAACGCGTCTGTTTTTATTATTATTATTATTATTATTATTATTATTATTATTATTATTATTATTATTAGCACCCTAAAGCGTGTCTTTACTTTCGTTTCTCCGTTGTTCGTTTGGTATACATTTGGTATAGATATGGATTCTGCGAAAAAAGAATAGTACAACCACTAATCTCGTAAACCAAGCACAAGCGGTACTGAGGCTGCTGAGAGAACATTATACCTGGTTGTGGATTTTATCTTTTTATCAGGCGACATGCTTTCTCAATGGAAAGTACCGCATGTTCTCTAGAAATTGGCTCTTTCTCGTGAATAAAACATCTAAAACTTTAAAGAAAAAATGCACATACATTGTACTCTATCAGTTTTAAAAGAGACGGAGATCCTACAGCTTCAAAGTGCTCTCAAGAATAATGAACAATTTAACGGAAATACAGTATAACCCGGGAATATAAAAAAAAAATGTTTGACTCAATATGAATTGAATCCTGGCAAGCGGGGTACACCTCAAGAAATATACCAAATTTTGACGTTGCTATTGCAACATGCTCAGTTCCAGTCTCTTTCCTCTTTAGTCTGGCAAATATTACTATATATATTTATCTTGTCTATTTTAATTTTTTTTATTTTTTATTTTTGTTTTTTCGTGTTTTTTTTTTTTCTTTTCTTTAATTTAATCCAGAATCCAGAGTCCAGAGTCCAGAGTCCAGTCTAAGGTCCAGTGCTGGTTTTATACTATGCCCTACTATTCCTTGACCGATCTGTCATT
The DNA here is from genome assembly GCF_042242905.1 of Orbicella faveolata. Taxonomy (NCBI): domain Eukaryota; kingdom Metazoa; phylum Cnidaria; class Anthozoa; order Scleractinia; family Merulinidae; genus Orbicella; species Orbicella faveolata. The sequence goes on along the minus strand of NW_028301539.1, from coordinate 22,369,059 downwards.
GACAATTAGTATCAAAAAATAAATCTAATTAACTTCGGGACAAAAATTTCACTGCTTGCGGATCCTCGTGAAAACCCTCTTTATAAAGAAGGGACCTCGTCAACAGGTGCGACTCGTGCACAGGTGAAACGTACACAGGTAAAACTTCATAATAGACACTTGACCAAGTGAGCTCTTACTGGACATCCTAGGGGCAAATTTCAGGCACGCATTTTACACCTGACGTCATTTCCTGCAACTGCTTTCGTGTAATGAATCGGTTATAAGACCAAAATTACAACTACAGTAACATTAAAAGCGTGCCAGATATATAGGTTTTGAATTTGCCACAAAGCATGTTTCTTAAACCACACTCTGACTGACTTCTAATACAAAAGCGTAATTATAACACAAATATGGAGAACCAATTCACTTCCTTGGATAACTTTTAGAGTAGGGGTTGACACATTATGCTCCTAAAATCGAGCATTATGCTTTTTGGCACTGCCCCCAAAACGGACTATTATGCTCCAAATTATGCTCGACTGTAACTATTGTAATCGTAATTATGCCGCAAAATTTTTTTCCCGGACCCCGGTGAGTTATAATTATGCCGTAAAAATTTTTTTCCCGGACCCGGTGAGTCATAATTGTGTCGCAAAAATTTTTTCCGGGACCCCCGTGAAGTGCGATAATAGTAATGGAAACCATGTAGAACATTAAAATAGCTTGAAAGTTTGTAGTTTTAACTTAATAAATGGACAATAGTAGCTCTAAAAATGGAAATAACTGTTATGTTGCAAAATGGCACTATTATGCCGCCAAAAAAGCACTATTATGCCGGCAAAATGCACTATTATGCCGGCATTATGCTCGATGCTCCACATATAGTATTATGCTCGAAATTATGCCGGCATAATGTGTCAACCCCTATTTTAGAGTTGTAAAGCGACAAAGCAGTCGTCTGAGGAGAAGGTAGTAAAACCCCACAAGGTTCGCGATAAATTGATACATGTTTTGCTAAAGACTCTAGTGGCGCGAAAGTGATTTTCCGCGCCTGTAACGGAAACATTTGGTCGAAATAAGTTAATTCACTGCAGGTTTGTCATGGTCGTCTTATTTATTTAACTACTTAGATACATAAAATTTTTGTTAGGCAGGGAGACCACTACAGCCTAACCAATTACAGTGGATCCCTCGTTAATAAGAATTAAACTAAAGCTACTCATATATAAACAAGAAAAATCAAAAGGAAACAAAACCGAAGTTCGAATTGCTAGAAAAAGCACAACGATGGACACAGAACAGGAGTACCCAACGACACTTTAACTGGAAATTTAATATGTGACTTCTCAAGCACTGATTCTGTGTTCCCACGTCAATTACCATTAATAAGCAGCTTTCCTGGGAAAAAAATATCCGCTCTTCACTGCTAGCAAGATCGACTTTATTTCATAAAACTCCCAGCCAGACATAATGAAAATTTTGAATACCGAGCTAGAAAAATGGCAATTAGCCAAGTAGCCAGCCAGCAGTAAAGGGTAACATTGCAAATGCCAGCAAGGCAATTATAGGCGAAAAAATGTTCTGGCCAGCGTTTTGACTTAGATTAAAAACAAACGCATTGTTTAGGACCTTTATTCAACAGCCTATTGTCTGTTGACTATTATTAGAGATAAATTAGCAATATGTGGTTATTTTTGCCGCTATAAGCAAAATCTACACTTTGATATGTTATCACTTAAAAACAATACAACTTACCATTTATGTCTTAAGTGGATCGGACAAGGTGTCTCCCAGCACGTTGTTTTCCGATACTTCAGATGTCTTCCAGGTTCAGCATACGTGTGACAGTTTGGCACTTTGCGTTCTGACATCTAAAACGATTCACACTTATGTTTAAAATAAGATCCCTCTAATCCTTTTAGACATTCAGATCAAACTTGCTTTCACCAAAGAAATGCCTGTTGCAAAATTACTTTTATATAACGCTGTAAGGGAAATGAACAAAAAATAATATTGAAGTCCTTTACTACTACATATCGGTTTACTTCTACATTGCTAGCCCAATAATGATTGTAATTTCAACAACAGCAACACACTTTATATGTTTACCCCGATTTAGTAGTTTACAATTATTTCTAATGATTTTTTTGAAAAATAAAGGGTTATGCCAGCTCCTTAAAACAACCAAAGGGAGCTGGTTTAGTGCTGATTAGTAACACCATGTTTACCTCAAAAGTATTGAAAAACGTGTTTTTCATTTTCTTTGGACAACTGTCTTCTCTGAGCTTCCCACTCTGGAATTGCGAGATAAAAGTGTATAAACCACATTAGAATCTTTATCATAAAATGAGTAAAAAAAATCTCGATAATTCATACCTTGAATGTTGGTGATCCATCTCAGTCCATGTCACTGATCCATGCCTTACCCAAGACTGCAAAGCACTGTCAAAACAACTTTCACAAAATTAATTTAACTTGAAAGCTAAACAACCAAAGACACACATTCTTAGAGGTAGTTTACCGTAAAAATTTCATAAATACCCATTGACGGGATGTTTAAAGCCGTTCACCGTAAAAGTTTCACACAGTTAAGGGCAAAGTTTCACAGCAAAGACCCCAGCATTGTTAGAATGTTATAGGCCGTTCACCGTAAAAGTTTCACACAGGTAAGTGCAAAGTTTCGCAGCAAAGACCCCCGCATTGTTGGGATGTTATAGGCCGTTCACCGTAAAAGTTTCACACAGTTAAGTGCAAAGTTTCGTAGCAAAGACCCCGGCATTGTTGGGATGTTACAGGCCGTTCACCGTAAAAGTTTCACACAGTTAAGTGCAAACATTCGCAGCAAAGACCCCGGCATTGTTGGGATGTTACAGGCCGTTCACCGTAAAAGTTTCACACAGTTAAGTGCAAAGTTTCGCAGCAAAGACCCCAGCATTGTTGGGATGTTACAGGCCGTTCACCGTAAAAGTTTCACACAGTTAAGTGCAAAGTTTCGCAGCAAAGACCCCGGCATTGTTGGGATGTTACAGGCCGTTCACCGTAAAAGTTTCACACAGTTAAGTGCAAAGTTTCGCAGCAAAGACCCCGGCATTGTTGGGATGTTACAGGCCGTTCACCGTAAAAGTTTCACACAGTTAAGTGCAAACATTCGCAGCAAAGACCCCGGCATTGTTGGGATGTTACAGGCCGTTCACCGTAAAAGTTTCACACAGTTAAGTGCAAACATTCGCAGCAAAGACCCCGGCATTGTTGGGATGTTATAGGCCGTTCACCGTAAAAGTTTCACACAGTTAAGTGCAAACATTCGCAGCAAAGACCCCGGCATTGTTGGGATGTTATAGGCCGTTCACCGTAAAAGTTTCACACAGTTAAGTGCAAAGTTTCGCAGCAAAGACCCCGGCATTGTTGGGATGTTACAGGCCGTTCACCGTAAAAGTTTCACACAGTTAAGTGCAAACATTCGCAGCAAAGACCCCGGCATTGTTGGGATGTTATAGGCCGTTCACCGTAAAAGTTTCACACAGTTAAGTGCAAACATTCGCAGCAAAGACCCCGGCATTGTTGGGATGTTACAGGCCGTTCACCGTAAAAGTTTCACACAGTTAAGTGCAAACATTCGCAGCAAAGACCCCGGCATTGTTGGGATGTTATAGGCCGTTCACTGTAAAAGTTTCACACAGTTAAGTGCAAACATTCGCAGCAAAGACCCCGGCATTGTTGGGATGTTATAGGCCGTTCACCGTAAAAGTTTCGCACAGTTAAGTGCAAAGTTTCGCAGCAAAGACCCCGGCATTGTTGGGATGTTACAGGCCGTTCACCGTAAAAGTTTCGCACAGTTAAGTGCAAAGTTTCGCAGCAAAGACCCCGGCATTGTTGGGATGTTATAGGCCGTTCACCGTAAAAGTTTCACACAGTTAAGTGCAAAGTTTCGCAGCAAAGACCCCGGCATTGTTGGGATGTTACAGGCCGTTCACCGTAAAAGTTTCACACAGTTAAGTGCAAACATTCGCAGCAAAGACCCCGGCATTGTTGGGATGTTATAGGCCGTTCACCGTAAAAGTTTCACACAGTTAAGTGCAAACATTCGCAGCAAAGACCCCGGCATTGTTGGGATGTTACAGGCCGTTCACCGTAAAAGTTTCACACAGTTAAGTGCAAACATTCGCAGCAAAGACCCCGGCATTGTTGGGATGTTATAGGCCGTTCACTGTAAAAGTTTCACACAGTTAAGTGCAAACATTCGCAGCAAAGACCCCGGCATTGTTGGGATGTTATAGGCCGTTCACCGTAAAAGTTTCGCACAGTTAAGTGCAAAGTTTCGCAGCAAAGACCCCGGCATTGTTGGGATGTTACAGGCCGTTCACCGTAAAAGTTTCGCACAGTTAAGTGCAAAGTTTCGCAGCAAAGACCCCGGCATTGTTGGGATGTTATAGGCCGTTCACCGTAAAAGTTTCACACAGTTAAGTGCAAAGTTTCGCAGCAAAGACCCCGGCATTGTTGGGATGTTACAGGCCGTTCACCGTAAAAGTTTCACACAGTTAAGTGCAAACATTCGCAGCAAAGACCCCGGCATTGTTGGGATGTTATAGGCCGTTCACCGTAAAAGTTTCACACAGTTAAGTGCAAACATTCGCAGCAAAGACCCCGGCATTGTTGGGATGTTACAGGCCGTTCACCGTAAAAGTTTCACACAGTTAAGTGCAAACATTCGCAGCAAAGACCCCGGCATTGTTGGGATGTTATAGGCCGTTCACTGTAAAAGTTTCACACAGTTAAGTGCAAACATTCGCAGCAAAGACCCCGGCATTGTTGGGATGTTATAGGCCGTTCACCGTAAAAGTTTCGCACAGTTAAGTGCAAAGTTTCGCAGCAAAGACCCCGGCATTGTTGGGATGTTACAGGCCGTTCACCGTAAAAGTTTCGCACAGTTAAGTGCAAAGTTTCGCAGCAAAGACCCCGGCATTGTTGGGATGTTATAGGCCGTTCACCGTAAAAGTTTCGCACAGTTAAGTGCAAAGTTTCGCAGCAAAGACCCCGGCATTGTTGGGATGTTATAGGCCGTTCACCGTAAAAGTTTCACACAGTTAAGTGCAAACATTCGCAGCAAAGACCCCGGCATTGTTGGGATGTTATAGGTCGTTCACCGTAAAAGTTTCACACAGTTAAGTGCAAAGTTTCGCAGCAAAGACCCCGGCATTGTTGGAATGTTAAAGGCCGTTCACAGTAAAAGTATTGCTATTAATAGCATCATTACTCGTTAACTCGTTAACAAAATGTATCAATCAGATCAGTGTAATGTCATAAATATACACTGGACGATCAGCATAAAAGATTCACAAACTTAATCTCGTGATTTCATCAACAAATTTGCTCATCTTTTCTTGGGTACAAGTCCATGACATCGGGTAACGTTTGCAGCATCTTTAGCTGTGCTTCTTATAGTTCACGCAGTTAATTTTACACCTGAAAAATGATATGTTTTAGAAAATGTAACATACTGCACAATCCCTCTTATACCGGCGTCCTCCCCCCGTCCACACACACACACACACATGCATCCAAATACCCACACAGCCACGGACACATAATAATATACAAAACTGGTGATACTATCGGGCCCCTCAATGTAAGATCTAGATCAAGAACTATGTTCACAAAAATAGCTCATTCATGAGAGAATTCAATGAAATGTCTTTGATTTTAACTGATGTTACATTGTTGAAAATTACATTCCCTGGGGCAGGTCAAAGAAGCAAGGATTTAACTGTTTAAGAAAAATAATTGTGGAATAATTTTTTACCGCTCATTTCGTCATCGAACTATAACCCCAGAAGCGTGAATTCAGTGAATGGTGTGAACTGGTGCCACGCCTCTCCCCTATTTTTTCGTGTGCCATGTTTCGCGCTTTGCATTAGCTACATGAACTGAACCGCGCGATAATTGTTCCACCACAAAATCACTGTCTGTGCCATCATAAAAAGAAGGACAATAAGGCGAAATGTCTCTATTTCCGGTAACAACGCAGGCATACAAAATAACTTGTTCTCTAACAGAAACTGAATGTGCGAAAAACACGCGCGTTAACAAATGGGAACGCATAAGAAATTAAATTACACATTATTGTCCTGGCGCTATCGACACCGAAAGAACGAAATCTGGAATGACATGATTGCCTTCTGGTCTTTTCTGACCTTTGACATGGCAAGCCTTTGTATTCCCTTTTAAATCCTAAAGTACAGTACAATTAGCATTGAAATAGATCAATCAGGTGTGTTGGTCAACAGCTCTTTCAGGGCAAATATTCGGCGATACTAAAAGGCAGCAATAGGTAATCAGCCTTCAGTTATATAAAGAACACGATCGGACTTCAGTAAAGAAACCGATGGAAACAATACTTTCTTACACCGGGAAAAAATAATCATTTCAATATCTCGTCAGTTTGTCCAAGACGCGGCAAATGTGTTTCAATAGCTCATGTTTTAACGTTCGACGAGTTAAAAAGCGGTCATGATCGACTGCAGCACCGGGATCGGATGTTACTGTTCATTAAAATTACAGAATTGAAATTACACTTGGAAGTAGGATCACTGTGGATGAATGCACTGACAGTTTCGAAAACCCTTCCAAGTTCTGAGACATATTGGGCCTTTTCTTGCTTTCACTGTCTTCACTGAAGCGGCACTTTCCGTTGGGTTTGAAATACAATACAGTGGCGAATACAGTTTGAAAACCTGCGCCGGCTTTTCCCGCACACATTGCTTAAACATTATCACTGAATATTAAATATATAGCCTGATTCAGCTAGTTCAACTCCAAAGTAGTTCTTACCTGAACCTTTGAATTTATCAGTGGAGTCCTCAGAGTTCTCTGGCTGCCAAACCCTCAAACAACTGGTCGGCAAAATCTGATCGCGTTTGAAACCGACCGTTGGACACAAAATTATACGGGAACAATGTTTTAGTTACAAAATATTACGAGGTTACCCGAGTCTCACCGGGCCTCAGGCAAAAATGTGAAAAGACTGCACGAACCAACAAACGTCATCACCAGATACCAGTTGTCTCAAGGTAGAACATGAAAGCAGAACAGACGATGATTTTCCGCGACCGGATCAACGGTGGTGAAACATGCAACTGAACGTGGGAAAAAGGAGCGTCAAGGGAAAAGAAACCGATCTAATTTCACACTATAAATGACAGCAGAACAGACTTCTATTGTTTGCTGGTAAATAAAACTTTAATAAACAACTAACATTATATTGTAAGCATGTTTTCAAACAAAAGGTCAAGCAGTCAGAGAGTGTCAAGTGACACACTTCAGTCAGTGATCGCATCCGGAATGTAATTTCCAGCCAGAACTGATTAGTAAAACCACAATGTAAGTTATTTCAACACCAAAAAAAGTTTTCCAGCTAGCTAGCTCTCGATAAGCTAAATTCTCAGCAAGATTCTGTTTCATGCTAAAATTCCCAGCCAGCTCAACTTTAGTCTGCAGAGCGGATATTTTGCGGAGCGGATCCGACGGGTACTCCTGACAGAAGAGTCCTTGCTATGTTGCACCTGGGACAGATTGTTCTCCAGGTTCTTATGTCGTCAACGTCGTACAGATCTAGAGCCCTGTTGTAATATTGAAGTCAAAACGTTTAAATGAGGTTGGAGAAATGTGACTTATGCGTAACTCAGTAGGCAGAACATTCCATGTGCGGCACGTGCGTATGAAAAATGATCGTTGATAAGTAACAGCTCTACTTCTTTTAGGAACATAAGTAATAACATTGCTGATCAATGACCTAGTAAATCTCGTTGATTGTCTAGTTACAGGCAGACCTTCGCTATCTATGAAAACTGAGTTGTTTACAGCCTTATAGAAAAAAAAATATATCCAAAAATTCGTGCCAGTATGAAATAGGTGACAGGTTTGTTAGTTGGAGGCGGGTCTTATAGGTTACATCGCAACAGAAAGGAAGCTTGAAAATAAGTTTCGTTGCACGCCCCTGCACGTTTTTCACCTCGCTTTAGTAAGCCAATGGACTGTGGCGACCATACTTGGGTTGCGTAACCGAGATGGCACCGGACAATAGCAAAATAGAGTGTGCGACGTGTTTGGGTGCTTTCGATGCACCTAGAAGCTCGGCGCACAAAGCCGAGGAGATTGTTGGCTTTCGTGCACTGTTCAGTCACTTGTTTGTCCGAGGTAAGATTGCTTGACACCCACACACCAAGGTCTTTCCCGTGTCAGAAGATTCCAAAGGCATTTCGCTGATGGTATAGGTGTGCTGTACACGTGTTCTTTTGCGGGTGATTCGCTGGTATTTATACTTGGACTGATAAAATATGAGCCCAGATGATTCGGACGAACTGACAAGATCGTCAAGGTCAATTGCAAGCCATTACAGCCCGTGATAGAATCGATGCTCTTGAAAATCTTGATATCATCGGCATAACAGGCGACTCTCGATGTCTTAACAGTGTCTGGTAATAAATCATCCACAAACAGCAGAAACAGTAGGGAACCTTGTGGTCGTACTGTTGTTTTAGGTCTTCGATTCACACTTAAAATAAACAATCTGTCGAAACCCTGAAAGAAGTGAATTAACGACGACAACAACAACAACAACAACAACAACAACAGTAACCACAACAACAACATCCTCTTTAAAGTGCCACTAACCCCAAACATTTTTTTTCCTTTAATAAAATCTACTAGTTTCCCTGACTACTTCTGCGAAAAAATTATCTCGATTGATAAAATCCCCGCGTTTCTACAGGCGTTTAAACACGTAATTTCTATGTTCACGACCGCACAAAGTGGGATCTGGGTCGGGCTACTAGTGACGTCACTTCGGGAACCGGGCTAAAACACTCAAGAGACTTTTGACTGAGCTTTTAGGGCAGTCAAAACATTTTCGGGTTATTTGTGATTCATATTTTATCAAAACTGGACAAGAACTTTAAGTGAAAGAACTGTATTATCTAGCATTACAATTCGGAGTCCAGCTACGATTTTGACGGCTGCGAAGTACATATTTTTTTCCATTTCGAAGTGCGTGTCGCCTGTCGAGATCGCCGCGTTGTATAATTATATTTAGGCCGGGATCGACAATTTTCCGGTCCATTTGGGTTATAAAGGTACAAACAATGACTGAAGAGTTAGCTTAAAGCTCTTAAAGAGTTATAAAGATGTCAATGAACACGAAGAGTTGGTAATTTGACTTTACGGAACGTGCAAATTTCGGAGTGTCAAAACACTTTTACATTCAAATATTAATTTCCCCCGAAATGCAAGTTAAAATGCGATGCAGTCGTACTCCACTCTTGCCTACTTCTCCAGATCAATGATTGAAAATAGTTTTAACATAAGAGATAAGCAGAGATGTCGGCAAACAATATTCGAAGGTGAGGTAACTTTTCACTTCGGTATTGTCGACCGACCGTGAACACAAGCTACGCAAATTTGCATATTCCGTACTAGTGAAATCATGGAAAATCCTTCGACAAGATCTTGAAAAGAGGTTCAGTATACTTTCAGCTGAATGAATACATTTCTATTTCACTGTTATTTTGAATAAAATGTCCATTTTACGCACGCTAATAACCTGGGAGTCCTCGACTCACCAGTTTGCATTTCGGTTGACTGACAAGCGCATTCTTCTTTCAGCACAACAAACTCCGTCGGTAGCTATAGAGTCGAATCTTAATCGTTTGTTTCGCTTTCCTCATATATTTATAAATGCCTGATCCATTCTAAGTTTGTAATTTAGATGTATTTCGTTCCTCAAAGACGAAGCTCAAAGAGCAAAACAATTCTGTATTCGGAATGGCCATTGAGAAACACGGCCAGATTACAGGCGACCTCCGGCGTGTGTGTGTTTTTATTAAAATCCACAGATACATAGCTAGTTCACCAACTCGAAGCCTCAGCAATCTTCTTCGCGTCGTTGCAGAACGTAGGTTTCGTTTATTATTCGTTTAGACAAGTCTCTATTTCAAAACGCGATGCGTTTAGTTTACCGTGTAATTTCGTCACCTACAGTTTCGTCTGGGACTCGGAGGATCGTTTGCGCCCGAAATAGTCAGATGGCTTCCAGCTTATCCCAAATTCCTGTCTTATGCAGTACCTTGACAATTTCAAGCTTTCCACTACAGATAGAGAAGAATATACAGGCCATGAAAATCTCTAGGTTTTTACAGTAGCGGCGAACCCGAGATCGAAGAAATCCTCAATGGTCCCCCGGCTTTAGCTTCGCACAGATCAGCCCACCGTCTTTTTCTCGTTTCTGGTAGAGTTTCATCGAGATAGAGGTATTGAATGAAGAGGAATTCTCTATTCTACGCATCCTGTATTGCTACAGCCTCCAACAACATATCTTCCTTGCATTCTGCAACGATTTTGACACACACTATCGCATGTTCGCATACATTCTTCTCAGAAACAAAATTTTGTTATTCCCGAAGTGACGTCAAAAGTCAACTCGTCCCATTCTCCGCTATTCCTCGGTCGTGAACATGGAAAAGGGCAAATTTACAAACTTTAAAAATTCATAGAAAATTAACGAAAATAGCTACAACGATAATTTTTTCGCAGTGGTGATCAGGAGAAAAAGGAAACTTATATTAGCGAAAAATGGGGGGTTAGTGGCACTTTAATGCCACCTATATTTAATACTCTGAATTATATAAATACAGCTTTGAAAAAACAAGGGTACGCACTGGCAACCCAGTGATCTTTAACTGAGCACAAGTACATATCTTGTGCAACTGACATGTACAGAAAGCAAGAATAATTTGTGGGTTTTTTTTTTTTTTTTTGCATCTTTGGACATGTGATCAACATGAGGTTTCTCATAAGATGTGTTGGTCGAAGTATCAAATTCATAAGTCCTTCTCGCAGCTATTCACGGGATTGCTTTCTGTGTGAAGACCTGTGAAGCACAACATCACATTGCTGGGTGATTAAAAGTAGCCTTTAACATGACATGGCCTTTTTCGTGTATGATAGAGCAACTGTTTTGAGAGTTAGTTCAATGTAAATTCAAATTCAGAAAATTGTCCTTTTTGAGAAGTAGCGCGTGCCGCTGTTCTGCTACTGTAAAGAAATGTGACCCAGAAGAATGCTCTATACGAGATGGGCAACCACTCCCATATCAGGAAGGTGGACCACTGATAAGACCTTCAAAACAGTATTTGATATTAGCTTCTAAAATAATTGGATGTTCAAACATGATATCAAAGGCGTGATAATCACCTCCTTCACTCTAGAAAAGTTTAGACATAAATGTGCCTGTTTTGGTTGCTCGAGCAACACCACGCGGGGAATCGTTCACCTTTAGTGTCACAGCATATTCATTGTTTTCGCTTCCAAATAGACGTACTGAATACAGCTTTATGTCTTGTTCACCGAAACAACCAGTGGATCATAACCGGAAGAATACCCCCAACCGCTACCCAGTTTTCCTGATCTAAATCTGGTCAGCCGATGACGGACTGGTTGACCTAATTCTTGACACGCACTTATTTCATTTTGTCGACTTGAATTTCAAAAATCTCTACTCGGTCACGACATCTTGCGGTAAATAACCACTTTATTTACCGAGGGCAGCACCTAATATAGTGCACAACACTAATAAACTTGTGGCTCTTAATCTAAGATACGATCTATACTTACATATGTCTTAGGGTTCATGATAAAACTATGAAAGATTAAATTATGCCTATAATATTATTATACTTTGAATTGAAATAAAATGAGTCTGTTTAGGATTATATCGTTAATCAACAGATATTCTGCACATCTCGATCAGCCTATATTTTTTATTCTCTTCGATCTATTTTACAACTTTCGACTTACGCACAATGATACTTTTCAACATCCTTTTTTACAATCCATATGTTTTCTTCCCTAACTGAACAAAATGGAGTAGGTTAAGTCAGAATGGGTTGCGAAGGAGAATGCAAGTTCATACAGAGATCATTGTTCAGGAAATAATCAAACATGTAAAATTAAGGACGTTCGCGCGAAAATGTTCCAGTCGATAGATTTTTTAAAATTTTTACCGCAGTCAGATAATGCGTTACTTGTGTCAGAAATGCAAACAAAATTGGAGGTCACCGACTTCGTTTTAGAGATAAAGCATGTGGAAAACTACCCTGATTTGAAAAATTGGCGCACGTCATTCAGCATGATCTAGAGGGTTTATAGTTAAAAATATCGAAAGTGAGTCAACGGAGGCAAATGTTACCAACGTTTTCACAAAGATTAATCCTTTAAGAGCCGCACAGATAAACAAAGAGCTAAAAAAAAAAAAACGGAATTCGATGGTGCGTTTCGCAAAAAATTCAAACTTCTAATCGATAGATCTTCATCATGTTTTAGGCCATCTGCCCTATCATTGTTCATTTTATTACTTAGCGCGCTTGTTCCATGGCGTGGCGTGTGAATTTGCGTGCGCAGTAACGATGCGCAGCAACAATTAGCGTAAACGTCCTTAGGGGTCCCTCACAAATTCTTGGATATCACAGGTTGCAGCATGATATTTGCTTCATAAAATTTGCTTCTTTGCAAAAAAACAGATCAGCAGGGTTTTGCCAGTTCTTCGTAATTAACTGCAGTGAAAGTTTAGTCACGACGAAGAAGAAAACTGTTCCTCTTACTTTCTCTTACTCTCAGCGATGTTGGCGCCACACTAACCGAGCTTTGCGCCACAAGAAGAGCAAAACAAAAAACGTGCAGACGTCACAGCCTCACCACAATTGCAACATACCATGGGTTGTCTCTTTTTCGGCTCTTTGGATGCTTTTCGTGATCCAAACTTTGGCATATACAGAGTATAAACAGTCTCCGCCCCAACAGCTCCTTGACAACAAGCTCTGGTGGATTCAGAAAATCCCTCTGGGACCTTCAACACAGAATTAAAATACTTCACCATATCGAATGACTCTCTCGGGGTAAGGACCTCACTGTCAAGAACAACTTCAGCAAATTCCTTTTCTTTCATCACAGGGAAACGAATTGACTTTACGATCCGTTCTCCAAGGATCCTTCTCTTCACACAACCTTCTGCTGCTAGGCCTTGCTTTTTACATTCCTTTGAAGCCCAGCAATCGACGGCTTTGAATAATTCTACCTCCTTTACATTCAACGAATCTCTCTCGACCAATTCTTCCAGCACTGATTTTTCAATTGTCATGAAACCATCCGACTTCACAGCTTCTTCTGTCTTCTTATCGATAACTTCCCAGCAATGATTCTCCAGATCTTTCTCTTCGTACTTCTGTGCGTCTGGTAACACATGGAACACGTTTGATGCATCCAAATTTTCTCGAAGGAACTCTGTGCACTTGTCAGCGAGGGAAGGAAGCATGTATTTCTTGGCCAAATACAGCACTTGCATGACATTGTCTGCGTTCAAGTACACTTCATCGCTGTACATGAAACGAAACAACTCCAACAGGCTTTGATGATCGCAATCAGAGATATCGATTGAATCTTTCTTCTCGGCCAATTCACCGTAAAACATGGCATAAAATACTGGGCTACTGATCGCCAACAAGAACTTGTGAGCTGGAATCTTCTTCATACTTTCACTTCCGCCTTCAGCGTCTCGAACGACAAATTTCACATCGCTCAAGACCTTGTTGTTAAACATAAACTTACATCTTTCTCTGATTGTGCATCTAGCTGTCGAACTCCAATAACCTTCACTGGACACATCGAGAGACATCCTTGGACTGTTAAGTTTGGGTTTGATAAAACTTGCGATCGATTCTCTGCTAAGATTCCACCGAGATGAAACTTTCCTTTCGACGGTGTTACGCTAACGTCACGCATGCAAAACGACTGCACATCGCGGGCTCAATTTCGTATCCATATCCCCTTCACCCCTTTTGACCGAGCGAGTGCGAGGTCCAGTTGGGTAGATATTTTTCGGGCAGAAATTGCGAAAACTACTGTTTCTACATTTGCTTTTCTTCACTGTTCTGTAAGATGGAGATTGGAAGATTTGGTCTAAGGTCCTAGTGTGAAAACAACACGGAAAAGCGAGTCTGTTCTCAAACAAGTAAATTGTCACTAGGAGAACAGATTTGTGAAACTGTATATATGCAAACGTATGCTTTACTTAATTAAATGGTGCTGTGTTGGCGTCTTGGCGGTGAGCCGTAAATGTGTTGCTACTTTAGCGATCCCTTTTACACCTATCCGAGTTCTCCATACTGATTGACGACAAAATTTTTCTTGGGTCTGTAAAGACGATTTTGGTAATTTTAGTAAAAAGTACTTATTGACTGAGTGGGAGGGCCGGACGGGAAAATATTTGGCTCCAGGTCAGGGCGCACGGACCTCGCTGCGCTCGGTCCGTGCGTCCTGACCGAGAGACAAATGTTTTCCCGTCCGGCCCGACCTTACTCAGTCAATAAGCATTTTATCATATGACCACTTAACGGTTGAACCTAAATAGAACGCGATTACATAACATCAGACGGTCGTGCGCGGAAAAACTACAGAAAAGATTCTATTATAAAAAACTCAGTGTTATCTATTTCTTCGCGTCGAACAAGAAACTCACAATTCATCGAAAAACACGACTCATTTTCTCATATTTGTTTTTTAATGTCTACAATTACAATTCATGCTAAAAAGCCAACAGAAAGTTGACATAAAGTTGTCAAAAGTATGTCAAAACCATCAAAAACTTAGCGAGTGACAAAAGTTTGCTTCACGCTTCACTGAAATTGTTGACAAATTTTATTCGTCTGAAGACCCAAGAAAATGTCGGCGTCGTTTCAAGCTATTTGTCGACCTCTTGGATTCTCTTGAACAAGGGAGAACTACCAACTGAATATTAATGACACCGATGTTGGCTCCCGCAAACAGTACCTGGATTTGCTGACTTTGCTGGCTTTGCTGTGTAGTGGAAATTCAAGCGAGTTTTATTTTCTGGATGAACTGTACGGTAATGAACTTGTGTTCGTACTCAGTTTTTTCTCTTCAAACAACACTGATGTAGAAACTGCAGAGCAATTTATCCTACTGTACACAAGGTATGTTAGTGATTTCTCTTCTCCCCAACTCTGGAAACTCAAAGAAAAAATTTATATCGTACTTTGTTTTATTCGCGACTTGCCCGGTTTCTTGCTTTTGACCCACGATGAGTTCTTTGATGCTTTCCACTGAAAGAAGTTTCGCCTCAAGACTGTTTGCTTATTCCGAAGGTTAACTATCGGACAATTCATCCGGAAAAGTTGTTTTCTTGACCGCCTGTTTGCTTGTTGTTGGCTTAAGAAAGTTGTGAACTTCTTCAGTTGTGAGGACTGTTGACTTTCTTTCTGTGCTTTCGGAGTGAGTTGGAGACTGAAGTAGTTCTGCATCGGACAGTTCGCCTGGATAGTAAACTTCGCTCACTTTCATCACTCATTTTGAAGAGAACAAAATTTTGCAGCGACAAAATTGTTTTGTCATTAACTCGCATCGAGTTTCTAGTAGGGCCGTACGCATTACTAGTAGGGCCGTACGTGTTTTTCCGGCCCTATCACTTCGACGCGTACGGCCCTCATACGGGACCTTTTTTCTTATGGTTTTTTAAGGAAATTGCGCGCGGGGCCGTACGGATCATACGTCCATATTTCGCCTAAGTCATTAGTTCCCGATTACCTCTCTCGGTAGGTTTTGAAGCATGAAGTGATCTGTTCAAAGGTACTAGTATCACTTCCCCCTTGGAATTTATATCCATCTTTAGTATAATTTCCAGAGGTAAATATCAGAAATGGACATTGTGATTGCTCAAAAAGCTCATCACATGACGCTATATATCCACCCCACTAGGGGCTTGGTTACTAAGCTCGGAACCTTTGACCATCTCGGCAATCAAGTAAACATGACGGACAGTTTCTGAATGAAGTTTTCATTTGTTCGAAAGACATCACTCCAAGTCAAGGATATTTGAAAAGATGGGGAATTAATCAAATTGACTGCTGTCGCCCTTGGAGCCAGAATCTTTTCAAGAACTCGCATTCAAGGCATTTAGGAATCGTAAACGCAGTGGTTACGTTGATCGCCAGCAGGTCAGCGGGAGCGATTGACCGAAATTTATTTTTCTTCAAACTAAAGGTACTCATTTTTAGACGATGATGACATCTGTGAATGAAGTCAACAACGATAAAACAACGGTACTGGATGAATTTATTTTTCGTGGTGTTTCGCTCGTTCATTTTACTGCCGAACTCGATGAGTAAATTGATTCCCAATCGATGTACATGTAAGCTTATTATTAAAACTACGCCTGCATACATGTATGCACACGAACTGCGTCTTTGTTTTTACGTTTTAGTCCCTTATTTTGTAGTCTTTGATATTCACCTCAAAAAATTATATTAAAACAATTATTTGCCTCAGGCTTTGTGAACATTGGTGAATATTCACCCCGACTTCGTCTCGGTGGAATATTCACCAATGTTCACTTCGCCTTTGGCGAATAATTGTTAAATACACTGAAGAGGAGAGAGGTACTGTGAGTTCAGTGTCGTGACAAGGAACACAGCACAGGGAAATTGATCAGGAAATAAATATAAATCCCAAAATCTCGAATAAACTTAGGCTAAGGATAAGTTAGACTACGCTAACCATGAAGCATGATCAGTTTCAATCCCTCCTACTGATTGCCTATTATTGACTGTCTGTAGTGTCATATATCTTCTCTAGGTGATCAGTTTTCAGTTGACCTGAGTTGCTAACTTTTAGGGGAAATAAAATGCTGATGAACCATTTTTGGGACTGTTTTTCGATACCCAGTTCAACCTCGATAGTCATGCAGGAAGATGCACATGTTTGCTACCTTTAGGTCGGCATTGTAAGTTGAAAACGCATCGCATCTAATCATGATGAGATACATTTTTCGGCTTACTGCCGGAGTAAGAACAGATAGCATTCGCAGGGCGCCTATGTTCACTTCAAATCTGTCGATATCCGTTCTGATCAATTGGTGTATGAAAATTTTATGGACCTGTACTACAGTGTTAGCCTTAAGTAACCCGGCAGGGAGGGGGAAACTCCCGGCATACTATGAAAAGGCTGGGGATGCTCGTTGTCTCGCTTAAAGGTATAAATCAAGGAGTCTGTTACCACTTAGAGTGTTCAGGACGAAACGCCACTAACCGTAGCTGTCAGAACATCTTTTAGAGTGCACTCGAAGAAATAATCAAGAAAACAAGCTCTTATTTCCATTTTTAGGTTCAACTTTTGCTGGTCTCTCGATTTCCGTCTATTAACGGGAGTTCCTTTCTTGAACAAAGGTATCAGGGCCTATACCGTTTCAAGTTGTCTGAAGTACTGTTTTTCCTGGACTCAGTAGCGCGCGCTACGACTGACTGCCAGACGTCAGTATTAGTCGCGCGGGCGAGGACGCAAGTAACCCTAAGAAAAAACGAAAACAACTTCAGCACTTGAAAAGCGTTAAATCACTTTGTTGTACGTAGCGATAGTTTAAAACTCCCTTCAAACATGTGTTTATAAGCCTGGGGCCAAAGAAATATGATAAAAAAGGCCAATAAACAACCTGTAAAAGAGCTCTAATTTACTTCTGCTTCACATGCGATACATGGCATCACACGAGAACGCGTTTAAATAAAGTGCGTGCGCAATTCAATTCCCTTCCCTCCAAAAATCTACCGTACAACCAAAGATGAAATTTTCACCGTGATTTGCAGAGATAAATCGCGTTCAGAGCCATAACTTTTAAAAAAATCTGTAAGACAAATTTGGAGCTATTTTTGATATCAAATTTTCTTAGTTTGCGAAAAATCTGTCTTACAGATTTTTGTTTTACTTTGCATGAATGTTGAGTTAGAGCCAATTTCTAATTCCGGAAATTTTGAGGTGGGGTCATACGGGTAGATTTCGAGAAAAACATCATTTAATCTACTAGTGCCTAGTCTCTCCCTAGGTAATCGGTCGTTTATTTTGGCCATTTGTTGACGTTTAAATTAGATTAATTTGTTCAAGTCTCACATAGAATTGTACAAGACTTAAGCAAATAGTCAATAGAGAAAGGAAAACCATCTGGAATTTTTTTCAAAAAGAGTTAGAAGTTGGCTGTTGTAATCCATCAAAACCGTAGTAAGCCTCCTCAACTGGTATCTTTTAGGGGTCAAGTAAAGCTTGACCCACGCCTGGATTGGTCTCCTTTTCTCCTTTAGGGGTTTAATTCAATTTTTCCGACTAGTATCCCCGATCTTTTCGTATGGGAGTCCCCCACCCCACCCCAGCGGGTTTAATGAGTTTGCTATCTTCCACATAAGTATACCACCTGGAAATTAGCACGATTGGAGCTTCTCGTCTTTTAATTTTTTCTGTTACTGTTTCGCAAAAATCTCTATAAGGGGAACAGGGATGGTACAGCTGAGGGAGAGCGTTCGCCTTCCGAAAATACATCCCAGATTCGAATCCGGCCCAGTGTCATATGTGTCTTGATTAGGAGTCCATGGTTGAGTACGTTTGTTGTCGGTTTTCGCCTTCCTCCGAGGGTTTTCCTCCAGATACTAAGGTTATCCACTCTCCTTAAAAACCAACATCTCCAAATTCTAATTCGACCTGGATAGAGGACCACCATGATATTTCGCTTCCTCTCTAAATATTAAAATTTAGTTATTAATCATTAATTAATTACGATCTATTTATCAATGTTTGATGAATATTATTACTTTGTAAGAAATAACAACATTCACAGAGTATCTAAGATGACCGCAAACCCTGCATTCCAAATTAAATCTGTTCTGATCTGATCTGGTCTATGAAAATTAAAGGGGTATGCAATGTTAGTTTTGTGCTTACTGGAGTTAATTCGACATATTTGAGCTACTCGTTTTTCAGTTTTTTTTTTCTGCAAAAAGGTTAGCCGTGAACTGTGATATGATTTCATTTCATTGCAGTAAAATATATGATGAATCCATATCTAACCGCGAAGTAAAGGATAATTTTGATTGGTTGAACTAGTCCTTGACACCCACAACTAGTCCTTGAAACTTCAAAAATCTCGACTCGGTCACGACATCTAGTAAATAAATAAACTCTTTATTTATCGAGGGTAACACCTAATAGTATACAACACTAATAAAATTGGACCCCACTGGCAACTTCAGTACAGAATTAAAATTTTTCATAATGTCGAGTGACTTTTTCCTTGTGAGAATATCCCACTAGTCAAGGACAACGTAACATTGAAGAATTCTTTTTCTTCCATCACAGCCCGAGGGAAACGAATTGCTTTAACGATCCGTTCTCCATGGATCTCTCTCTTCCCATAACCATTTGCTTTTAGGCCTTGCTTTTTACATTGCATTGTAGCCCAGCAATCGACAGCTTTGAATAGTTAGTATGTTGGTAACGTACATACGTCGATCAGCGAGAATCGGTTTGAAAGCATCACAACCTCTACAAGAGGGGATTTGGATGTTTAGTCTAAGATAAGCGAGTAATGTCAAACACGGAAAATAAGATTGTTTTCACGGCAAACAATAAAGTTGTAACTAGAACAAAACTTTTGGAAAATTGTAGGCAAGTACCTGCTTTAGGTAATTAGAAGCGCTGTGTGTCTGCAGACAGAAAATAATTGGACATTCTCACCCTTAACTCTGACCGCGATACTTTATTGACGGATCGCCAAGCTAACAGCTTGGCAGTTTCGCGGGGCGTCTGGTCAGTAACAGATCCCAGATGACGTCAAAATGTGCTGAGAACAAAAAAGTGGCACAGGAACCGTTAGGTGAGTCAGTCTTTTAATGTTCTTACCACGCCCCACTCCTAGATTACTCTTCTCTGAGTGAGTCACTTGCTGAACAAAGCATTGTATGTCATTCTTGATTTATAATGTTAAATTTTGTTTAGTCACGGGAACAACAACGGCCAGTTTCATTACACAAAATCGTTGAAGTACCTAAGCAAAGCTGGTGTTACCACATCCTCGGAGTCCCAGGGACAATAAGTCAGAACGATGTGATATTTTCAAGGGGACGCGATAATTTTTGGACGAAAGTTTACATCAATAGCGGGAGCTCTCCCGCTCTTAATGCCAACTTTTGCCCGATAATAGCGCATCGTCCCCACAACACAAGCTGCCCTTGGGTCTCCGAAGATGGAGTTACCAGTGCACCGAAATGTACAGGGGGGAGGAGGGGGGGGGATGAACAGGGCTATGCAAATCCGCCAATCCGTGCCTTTTTTTCGCCAAATCCGTTGATCCGCCAATATTTTTGTTCAAATCCAAAACCACAATCACATACGGAAACTAAAGTATAAAAGTTCAAAAGTAAACTGGTAAATGTGAATGCCATTGTTAATTTCGCACAAATGGTACAGAAAGCAGCATACTTGATGGCTATAACATAGTACAATTCTAATGACAGTCTCACACCTGAGTTTAAGTTTGAAGAAAGATCTTTGATCCAAATTTCGTTTAGGACCAAAGATCCGAACATCAAGACAGGCACAATCCGGAATCCGCGCTATAATTTACAACTAATCCATGATCCACTGTGTTTTCAAAATCCACGAATCCGCTCGATTTACTGCAAAAATCCACAAGCCGTGCGCTTTTTAAGGCCAAATCCGTCGATACGAAAACCTATTCAACCCCCACTAACAACATTTTCATTAAACCAAGGCCTCAATAAAAGCTTGTTTGTTCGCTGAAAGTAACAAGATGTCTTTATTTCACAGTAATTTACTTTTATTTACTACAGAAAAACGCCTCCCACAGCTCATCAGTAATGTAGCTGGAATACAGATATGTTTTATAATAATAATAATAATAATAATAATATTTATTTATAAAATAAATGAGATACTACGCACGCTCTGATTGGTCAATAGAGTTGCTAAGGCAATGTTCTATTGTACCGGTAAACTACGGTTCCCGATCCACAGCAGCTCAACGCGGGAACTAGAGAACCCGTAACACTAGCGATAACAAACGTAGTAAGCAGTTTTGGCTTTCACTTTCTGAGATATCAATGATGCGAATATCTTTTCATTCAACATATACATGGAAAGTTGCAAGGAAAAACAGGGACCAGGACCATATAAAGCTTTATCTTTTTTTTTTTCTAGGGCAAAAAATTTACGCCGACACCGGTTACGCTTGAGATTAAAATTAAGGAAGTTTTAAACCCTTTTTTGGGTGTTTTCCACGGTCACTGGAGGACGAAGTCAGCTGGGCTTGACTGATCAATTTGGGTTGTCAAAAAAGTAGGGAAAAGATTTGCTTCTATCAGACATTTTGAGTTTAAACTCAATGCATGTATGCATACTACGATAAATGAATTTGGTTTCCATGAGCTTAGCTTTCAAGCAATAGTTTTCATTTAGCAAAATACAGAGACAAACACGGACTTCATAGCCTTCAGCATAAGTAAATAAATTCTGAATAAATTTCGGAAGCAGCGTTTCTATAACATACCTTTATTCCATTCACAAAATTTTGGAAAGTTATCGTTAAACACTACGTTGGATCACTTCGCCAAGCGTATGAAGTTTGAACTACTTGCAAACGTTTCGTAGAGTCTTTCGTCTTGTTACTCCGCGGATTTTTTTGTCCGGTGCTGAGGCTGTGCTTTCATTCTTTCAGTCGCTGTGATTGGTTTGTCGCGTCATCTCATGAATTTGATGAGAATAAGCAACTTGATCACGAAAGTACAATAAATTTTCCTCTCATTGACAGACTTTTTCCATAGTTATTTCCTAAAAGCAATAGAATACTCGAGACATGTAGAGAACACTCGCCTGCGGCTCGTGTTTTCTACATTTCCCTCGTGTTCTCAAATGCCCGTCGTGTTTTATCACAGTGTAATACACGGCTCAGGCTTCTTTATGTCAGTGTTAAATAAAACACTCGTGTCTATATAATCATGATCGATGCTAGTCCATCATATGCAGCTTATTTGCCGCTGCAGACACGTAAACAGTAGCGTCCATTAGGCGAGAAAATATATAAACAATAGCCTTCATTTGGCGCGAAAATATGCTCGGATATTTGTAGGCGGACATTATCTGTTCCGATAAGCGAACAGTTTTCCGAGAGCGTAGCTCGAGGAAAACTGTGAGCTTTGCGGAAAAGATAATGTCCGCGGACAAATATCAGAACATATTTCCAAAGTCAAATGGAGGCTATTGTGTTTATTATCTTTCAAATATTTTACACAGCGCAGGCAATTTTGAAAATTGGGGAATATTTAACAATTATTCCATGAGCGCGCGTTGGATATGAGATGGTAAATAGCCAACGAGGCCCGTAGGGCCGAGTTGGCTATAACCAATCTCATATCCAACAAGCGCGAATGGAATAATTGTTTTATTAAATTCGGTGCGTTTGTATTCTTGGAAATATAGCTTAATTTTATTGGATTTTAATTTTACAAAACGACCGGAAGTCGATGTGAAAAAAACAACAACAAGTGGGAAATCACATGACATGCGCGCCGTTTGTAAAATTAGTTGAATGAAAAATTTGAGAGCAAAGCAAACGAATTTGCTGAATGAAATTGCAATCAAGTAGAATTCAAGAAACGTCTATCAAATGAAGGAGATATAACCTTGGTCAGAAAGTTTGAAAAGCGTTCAAGTTCGAGTCATGGAGAAGAGCCAAATAATTGTGCACTTGCACATTGCCATCGTAACAATGCTGCGGAAAACTTTGATCGCCATGTGACACAGACGTCGTGCCAAAATTATTCTCGACAAGATCTCTCTCAGGATTCCCTTGCTTTGAAAGCCTTGTTGGTCAGTTTTAGAGTCAAGGACAGAAACTATCTTAGCGTCAGATTCATCTTCAGAATCTCCGAGGCCACCCTGGTGGTTTTTCGCGGCTGGTAAAGAACCGGGCTTACTTCGGTTCAGCTCAAAACACTCAACTCCTTGAGGTGTTTTTCGCAAGGACAGAATTGTTGGCGCTAGCTGTCGTTGATTCTGTCGTCGTCGTCGGCCAGGAAAGAGTCTGAGATAAAACTAGGTCGTCCTCTGTAGCTGTGCGGGATTCTTGCTCTCGGCCGATCCGAGCTTGCTTAGTCGAACAGTTTCCTCATCTGCTCATTGGAAACTGGTTTCTTATGGACTACGCCGGCAATTATGCCTGTTTTCCTGCGGCCTTTTACAAATGCATATGCTCTAATAATTTATTTGCCTGGTCAGAGATAATGGACAATGGTTTGTTGTGCGGCGGCGTGCGAAGGAAATGATCAACTGGCGGCTTTAATGGATTTAATCAATGAACTTTAGCAATACGTGTCATCTTTCTTCCTCGCAGACGAGTAAAAACACTTCAACTGAACATTCAGTTCTTCTTTTGACATTTCTTATATCGGTTTCGAAAATTTGGTGCCACCAGGACTAGCAAGCCATTCTGTTCAGGTAAAATTTGTTTTTGTTACATAATCTTCATGAATGCGTAAAATCTCGCCGGTCATATTTTAATTTTGCAACTTTAAGGGAAACTTAACGTATACGTACCGTTAAATAATCTTATCTCGAGCTTTGTGGCTTTTTTGTTGTCACTGGGACGGCATTGTCCATAATTTCCTGTATTTCCTGTGTAGATAGCTCACTGAATGTGCTTTTTTTCATCCATTTTTTTTGTCGACGAAACTTGGCTTCACGCGAAAAAGCTCATGCTGAGCGACATTTGCCGCTTTCATTTCCATATAAGGTCAAACGCAGGTATAATGGCTGGTAACCGAGATCAGGTGAACCAATCAGAAAGCTAGAATTGCATTATCCGAGGCTGAGAATTTAATAATCTCGGATATTCCCCAGCTAAAACTGGGGAATGTTCGGTCACGTGACGCGAAAATATTTGATGGATTATAAACTGAGATAACTAACTTGCAGGCATTAAATCTCAACCTCATAATCTCGACACCAATCTCGTACCTCGTGTCTTCGTTCCTTACTGGGCATACTGGCTTGACAGGGAAACGAAGACGCTGGGTACGAGGGTGCCTCGACTCCAATATCTAATCATGCCTGACATTGAGAAGAAATTATTTGCTGCCAGGAGCCCGGCTGGATGAAGTTTAAAATACTTTAGCTAGCTCCTGATTTAAACTATATACCGTTAGAAAATGCATGTGATTTTTGACGCTTAAGTGACAACTTAATCAGCCACAAATTAACATTCAGACGACAAGATGGAGAGGTTTGCAGAGAGTCATGAGAAGTTTATGAACTATTTAATTGGCGGGAGACTTGAGTCATTATTGATTGATTAAGTTTTTGTTTAAACAACTTGTATAAATGATTGTTAAACGTCGTAGTTTATATCTAATCTAAACACTCTCCTTGGAGTCTCATGCTGCTGCATAAGATGAGAGATAAAGGATGGCTTTTTTGGTAGTTTTTCGCAGGTTCTTAGAACCAATAGTTGTAATTTGTGAAGATACAGATTTTTTTATAAGCGTATTTTTACATCAGTTAGAGCGGTCTTCAATTGAGTGTCGAAAGTAATCAGACAATTGATTGGTTTTGGTTTTACTACATACGGTTTGAGATTGGCCGGTTGAGTAGTCTAATTAGTAAGTCATTACCTTGGTTTTGGTTTTACTACGGTTTGAAATTGGCTGAATAGTCTAATTAGGAAGTAATTCTTGGGTTTCATCCACGTAACCAATAGCTCAGCAACGGTTACTATCCGCCATCTTGGTGTCCTTCAAGCGTAAATAAACAGTATCCAAAGAAGAGTTCATCTGAGAAAGAAGGGATGGTTCATGCGTTGTTGTTGGCTGTTCGAGCAAAGTTGGAAAGGATAAAGGCTTAGGGTTTTTTTTTTGTATATCTAAGATTATTACAACTCAAGGGGAAGAACAGGAGGAACTCACTACTAGGAGGAGAAACGAGTGGATTTCTGCGGTGAGTCGCGGCGACGCTACAAACCTGAGAGTGGTAGAGAGTGAACGAGTTTGTAGCAACACTTCGCTCTGAAACTACTGGAACAGAGCGGCTTTGGTCGATAAATTGGTAAGGAAAAGGATCGATTAAACCTAAAGCTACTGCTTTAATTTTGCACTGGATGAGTTTGACATAAAGCTGACCCATTTCCTCTTTCGAAGGCGCCGATGAGCGCTGCATGTGCTAAGTCGCTGATGCGCCGGCCGATGCAGTCCCAGAACTAGAAGCTGCGGTACGGTTCGAGGCTTGCGGCTGTTGTAGATCCCCAATTTTCTGGTCGAGCTTTTCTTTGAGCTTGTTAGCTGATGAAAAATCGATGCCCTTAGCCCTCGCATACGGCACTTCATTGACAAATGTCGGCAAAATCCATGAGCATTTTACCAGTGTGCAAGCGAGCTTACCATGAATTCGTGTAGCTGCCTCTAAATAAAATGAAACACTCGCGATATGTGAGCATGACTCAGCCAGTCCAGCTTTGCGTCCCAAGCAATGGGCTGAAAAAATAGTCCCATCGTTTTCAGAAATGACCCAAATGTTCACTAAAGGATCATTCATACGCTGTGAATGCCGCGCCGAACACTTGCTCTCACGACATACTTGTTGGCGATTACTTTGCCTACAACTGAGATTACAAATCCCGACACCATTTGATTAAACGCCT
Source organism: Orbicella faveolata (assembly GCF_042242905.1). Taxonomy (NCBI): domain Eukaryota; kingdom Metazoa; phylum Cnidaria; class Anthozoa; order Scleractinia; family Merulinidae; genus Orbicella; species Orbicella faveolata. Next base: position 22,343,489 of record NW_028301539.1, on the reverse strand, counting down.
CCGGACTCTTGAACGCCTTGAACTGCTTGTTGGTGTAGAAGCTGGTCTCAAGAACGAGGTAACTCAGCAAGTCTAAGACTTCCACAGGAGGTAAGCATTCTGGACTGAACTGCTCGGCTGGTATGCTTGCGGGGTCAACCCTGATGACCGAGATCTCTTGCGAATATCTTTCCCTTACTCGACTCTCTAAGCTTTTGGCATAGTCTGAGAGCACTGGGATACCTTAAGATGAATGCCCGGCACTTTTAGCGTTTTTTTCGAAATAACAGAGCGATAATAGAGAAACTTCACTGTACGTAGAAATGGCCTATTATTAGCATAAATTTGACACCCGAGGGACACCAACATGGCGGACACTGATTTGAGCAAAGCTTGTGACGTCACGTGAAACCCAAGAATTGGTTTGGTTTGATTTTAAAACACCCGCCCAAATATGAACCTGCTCATGATCAGTCGCAGGTAGTATGACAGCTTCATGAGTTTATTTTGTTACCACAAAAGCGAATTATTTTATACAAATAGTTTATTATACAAATCTTCAATCTGGCATAACATCTATACCGAGAAAATGAGCTTTAAGGTTTTCATTTGGGCGGATTGAACAACAACAATAATAATATGTACCCATGCAATATGTTGGCTTAACTTGCTGCAGAAAAATTTTACTATCTTAATTTAGATTAATTTAAACCAAACCAGTCAGTCAGTCAATCAAACCAGTCAATCAGTCAGTCGCATTTTCTTCCACCCAGGACGAGTTACTTAAGCTCCGGTATCCGGCCCTCAAAATGATAACTGTTTATGGCACTGTTTTATTTCGCAGAAAATAATCAGCCTCTTGGTATGTTTCCCACGATTTGGACTAGTGGATTTATCTCAAAGTAAAAATAGATACCCCTATTATTCACCGACAGTGAGGTGAATAACTGAAAACTAACCAGAAATATGTGGCTGTTGTCGTAAAAAATCATAATTGTCTACAATGTGGATAATCGGTTATCAAACAAAATAAAAGTTTCCTTTTCAAGTAGACCTGATAACATAGCAACCCGACCCAAGCTCTCGAACACTTTACATTCAAGTTTTACAGCGTTTAAAACTCAAAGATATCAATACAACGCCACTTCCGCTTTTGTGGCCTCGGCGCCTGCGCGAGATTTGAGTGAAAATGTGCAAGACTTTGTCTAGAAACGATGTCAAAAGAGCAGAGGTATTCTAAATTGCAGTGTGTAAAAATCAGTATTAAGTTCTTTAAGCTTAAGTAGTATACTAAGCCTAACTTTAACTGCACGTTCTTGGCCCTCCCTTGTAACTGAAGGATTCCAGAAAATGGAGATGTTTATAAGTGACAGTTTTTTGGCGGGAACTAGGCGCCTAATACGTTTGACGCTGACCCCGAAGTCTGATAAGTGAATGACGCAGCGCATGACCTGTAAATAAGTAGTTTTATATAAATGAAAGTCCAGTCCATTATAAAGGTAGGAAAAATAAATAACTCGGAGGAAAACCCTCACAACACCTACAAATTCTTTCATATAGCTCAGTATATGCGAGTTTGTTTTAACTGTTATAAGCATATCCGTGGCTTGGCATTTGAAATTACCTGCCTTAAGTACTTGGTATTTTGATTTATTACTGAGTTGTTAGAGTAGACTTTCATCGTCTTTCAAAGTATTTACGTCTTTGTTGTGCTGATTTATCATTCACGATGAAGTGTTCTCTATACAAGGATGATTAATTCTCGCATGAAGATTGCAATCGTGCTCTCGATACGCGACTGCCTTGTAAGCTCTAGTTACAACATCTAGTTAAAATATCGTTCGCTTCTGACGATAATTAGACACAGCTGTCTCTTATGGGTCACCTTGACAAAATGTCGGCGAGTAACCAAGGAGGAACGAGTGCATGGCGACTGCATTCGCAGGACTATTAAAATCACTGAAAAACTAAAATAAATTTCAAAGAGCTCAGCATTATTGTGAGGGTTGGTTACAAATATAAGATAATCTAACTAAAAATGATTTTGATTCAAAACTCAAGGTCTAATGGAATATAGATTCTTCTTTTCCTCTTACCAATGTTCTTTTTGTGTATGTTTTTAACAGCCGGTAAAAGCTGTTTACCGCGACGAAAAATAATTTTTGCTGGTCGTCTTTACGTGGGGATGTACGTTCATCAAGTCAGATTGACGTTCTGTGAAAACACCCGTATGTCGTCCATAGAACTCTTGAAACTGACGGTATAGTACACAAAGGACAATCGCGTCCTCTTTATCGATGACTCTAACACCTTCCACTTGCTCTCTCTTTCTCTCGCTACTCGAAGTGTCGACGCAATTTCACAACAATGTTGTGGTTCTAATTGCTATGTAAAACGGCACGTTTTCGTTCAAATTGAACAGACGACACACGTTACAGCCTTCGCTTTGTCATTTAAACTATCTAAGTTTTGAGGGCACGATGGTTCGTCGCACTTATAAGCAACATGTTGCAGGAATGGGCCTCGACTACGAGTGGAATTGCTCCCTGGTATGCCGTCCGCATCGGCGCCCACGCATATGTGCTGCGACCTCGAATTTCCGTGCTGACCGGTCATTAAATATCCGTAATATTCCCTCCACATACCGGGATGACACATGTTCCGTCCCGGTGTGACCAGCGTGGCAGAGTATTTCTCATGCCGACACACAGCGCACGGGACCTGGTGATAGTCGAGAACTCTGAACATGCGCGGATCGTTTTTCTTCAATCTCTCGCAGACCTCTCCCCACTCTTTGCACTGTTCAGGTCCAATCGCTGTGAAAATAGTCATGTTTGGCCCGTATTTAACAGGCGATAAGTGAAGTCCGCTAGTCACGTTTTTGTTATCCGTATATTCAAAGCGGTCGGGAACACACAGATAATCTGAACCAACGGCGGGATTGGAGCGGGAATGCAAAGACGCCACTCTGCCTAAATGAAATGAGGAAATAACAAAATAACTTAGAGATATTCCATAGTATACCACGAGAGGGCGTTGAATAACTAATTTTTACCATGCCATAGAAAATACAGCGGTCAGCACAATCAATGCGACATACGCGCGGCGTATGACAGAAAGGCTGTATGTAATACCATCGAATACACAACGGCTTTTCTGTGTTCTGATTGGCTGTATATATGTTCTACACTGTATGGCATGGTATAGATGGGTGTCTACTTTTGGTCGCTCCTACCGTCCCTCTGAATGTCGAGATACAAAGTCTCTTACCAAGTTGAACATTGAAAGAGAGATGGAGAGAGAGGCCCAACAATTATTGCCAGGACTGTAAAATCTCTTTACAAGACAAATCAGCCTAAAAACCGATAAATCAAATGAAGAAGAACTCGACTGGAATATCGCACTATGACGCCATGTTACTTTTGCTTTGTTTCGATAAGAGCCTGAAATGAGATTTACGGGGTGTTTTCCATGAGCAGGCGCTATGAACAAATGTCAAACTCACCTGAATAAACAGTTTTTACTATTTCATCTTCACCTGTTGAACACTTTGAGCTTCCCCAGTACGTATACACAGTACTTCTGCTTCGCTTTGTAGTCCTGGAACTTGTTTGACTCGAGATTTGGGAATTAGCTGTACCGCCAGTTTGCTTTGATCCCCTGCTTTTCGTTGGTTTTTCCGTCGGTTTACTTGTGGAACTCGTTCTGTCCTCTTTTTGCCTGTTCTTTAAATATCCTGTTTTCCCTGTTTCAAAATAAAATCACTTGTATCAGCAAACAAGTGCGTGCGCAGAATATTTTTTATGGAGTTTCTGCAGAATACCCTGAATATGCAGATAAGCATTTCAATGGGGAGTGTTCTGCGGTAAGATACACCCGGACATCCACTTTGACCACTTTATGACGTCATTTCTATATGATCGATGTGTGTGAGTACAAATGCGGTTGGTTTGTTCAGTGTCTCCATACCCGAGGAATATAGACTTACCTCCCGTGCCGCCGGAACACGGCTTTCCCCTGCCATCAGTCCCGTTGTCTGACATAACACATTGAATTCTAAAAGAAATACAAGAGCGACAAGTCAAGTTATCAATTGACTACAACACGACTGGCGACCGACGCCACAAACTGTCGGTTGATTAAGATGTGATCGTTAGTAAGTTAAGTGACTGTTTCGAGCACTGACTTGGGTCATTATGTGGTGTCCCTGGTTAAGCCACTTTATTTTCATCCGGCGGCCCTCGCTTCACAACGACATGTGTAATTGTTAGACCAGACTGACAAAACACAAGGAGGTAACGTCCGATATCCAATATTCCAAGGCGGTCGCTTAGTGCTTCAGAAGCCAAAAGTTACACACTGGCCTTTCAGACACAAGGCTCCAAAAATAAATTAACATTTATGATCTCATTAAACATTTCCTTTCCGTATCTCCATATACAGTCGAACCTACTCTTACGGACTCTCCTACAGTAGGGCAACCTTTATATCACGGACAGTTCACTCGATCCCAGAACAACCAAACTCGCAATCGCCTGCGAATAATGTTGTCACGCGCGTTACGTGGATGCCTTCGTGGACGAAGAAATGCGTGTAAAGTCGTTTGGACTGTCCTGGGGAGCAAAATCATCGTCAAAGGATTGGCTATTTCTAGACTCTCCTGGGATTTCTGAAGTCGCAAATGATCTAAAATTAACTCAGGATGGATTACCTTAGAGCAAAGTCTAGATGGTGGGTCTTACTCTTCATTTTCTCTTGTCTTCACTTCATGCTTTTGTCAAATTAACTATTCAATTGAACTGACATTTTTTTTTTTCACCTATTAACAATTTCCCCAACAAATGAATAACTCTGGGATTATGGTTGAGTTGCCCATCCCAGACACTTCACGAAATTAAATGGCATATCTAAAGAGCAGAGCTTAGAGATCAGAATTAATTATAACAAAAGTAGAACTTGAAGTGCCTGTTTAGAAGGTTAAGTCGGGTTCGTATTTTGTCTTTAGACTAAATAAAATAAGATGATTTCTAAGTGTTTAATATTTCAGTTCCCCTTGGTCAAAATTATCATTGCTCCTTATTTTTACCAGAAAAGTAATTCTTAACCTTAGAAATCTATTAGAAGAGATCTGTTTCTCATGTTTTCCCCCCCTACCGCCTTGTACTAGACACGACGAAAAATTGTATTTCCTGTTTTGACGAAAACCTGGCCGTTCTTCTTACATTTTCGAAAAAGTTCTAGTTCTTTCTGGGTTGCGTTTTTCTTGTATTTTTCTTTGAAAGCACGAACGCGCTACTTAGTTGCAAAGTCGTTAGCAAAAGTTAAGTTATTCAAGCCATGTTGCTTTGTAAACATACTTCTGAAGCATTAACGATAGTCTTAATGCGACTTCGATACTCCATCTAAATTCCATCCGGCGACAAATTGCGAAATAAAAAGATGAAGTCAACAAAACAACTTTGTTCTATAACCCCGCAGAAATAATATGTAACATTTTCAGCGTCGGAAATGATCTCGTACGCACTCTGAAAGAAATCAATAATTTAAATTACAAACGAGTCACTTAGTTACGAGATTTTGAGTAATTTGGAAGTTTTAGGTTGTTAGAAACACCTGCCTGAACATGGTCTATTTGCTCAATGAGCTGTGTGTTGCGAATAATAACTAAACACAATAAAAGGTCGTGATTAATTGCAGTACATGTTTACCGTGATTTTGGTTTCTTTCATGGCCCCAGAACAGAAACTGACGAATTTTAGGAGGAGCTAAAAGGTTTAATTAAAAATGATAGGTTTTAAGAATAAAGAAAAAAATATCTTAAAGACTCTTAAGACTTTTTCTCCATTTCTTGATATCTTCCTATGAGGGAGAGCTAAAACAGATTTGGACAGAGAATTAAATAACAGAAAACCACAAGTCTATTTTTGACGCCTCGCAATCTAAAATCTCTTGTTCCTTTCATAGATTTCAGTTTACAATTAGATGTGTTTGGGAAATCACATAAAACGACTGATGAAGTCATAAAACTTTCATTAATAGACAGGTAGTAGAGAGAAACGGTAACCGCATAGGAGTCCTTTAGCGCGTTCGAAAAATATAAAAAAAGTCGCCAGAGCGCCTGGATTTGTAAGAGGTGTTTATAAAGCAAGTCCTTCGCTGAGCTATTAACTCACAAAATGGCTTCAAATCCCGCTGAGGCTGCCGTAAAACAACTCGGTCCATTGGTATATTTGAACGAAGATCATACAACTCTTAAACACAACCACAAAACCTCGACTCGTGAATAAAACCTCCCTAAGCTCGTTTTCTCAGGTGTTTTCTATATAAAACATGATTAATCCAATGACTTTTAGCAAATGGAACAAGGGAACAAATTACTACTTTAGTTAATCCGAAGTGCGAAATGGCACGAAAACAATTTTTTATTGGAAAGGCCTAACCGTAGTGCTATGTAAATGCTTCGAACGCCCCCCTGTGAGAAATAACTTTCACCAATAAACGGACTTCATTGCGCTATATTACGAGTAAAAATGCCGTCTCATTTTTACTTATTTAGACGTAGCAAAAAGCGCTCTAACTCATCTTCAGAATGTACTAAGTTTTGTTGTGTCATGATTCTCAAAAAGTTTGCTTTTTGATGTAATGCTTAAGACCGTGCTCAATACAAGAGGTTATTTTAAAACAAATACAAAGAATTGCTCTCTCTTCTAAACTTTTCATCCTGCAAAAACTGGCAGCATTTATTTGGCACATCTAAGCCTTACCTTGTTTCCAATTCGACAATATTCTTGCGTAAAGATTCGACCATAGTTTCTAGCTCTACGACTTTGCTCTTGATGTTTTCCAATTCCGCGCTGGTTTTGCCTTGGAGAGACGCAAAAACTACAATGACAACGACCGCAACAAAGCCAATAGCACTCCGCACTATCCAGGGATTTTTTATGTTTGTGCAACTCGACTGCATGTGCTTTGGTTTCGGAACTTTTGCTTGATGATACACGTAAGGCCTTTTTGGTGGTTTTGGACTGCTGTGAACGAGTATGGGCATTTTTACAGTGCAATTGGAAGATGTCGTCCCTGAATTAGTCGACATCTCCTTGGTGAAGGGAGCCTTTAGCTTCGATTCTTCCGTCTTCATCTTAATCTTTGTTGTAACTCACTCAATCACATCCTGTAGGGTCTGTAAACGCCGCGTTGCCGGTCAACATGATTCATTCCGCGCCAGCCACATTCGTGGTTAGCGAAGAGCGGAACATTTTACAGCCAGGCTCGTAGGCTGAGCGTAAATGGACAGAAAAGCTGTCTAAGAAAGATCGATTTCGATGATAAAAGATCCAATTGTAAGCCACATTAGTACTGTCCTTGGCAAATGAAGATTGCAAGTCACGCTTGTGTTTCCACACACACCTGCTTTTAATAAACTTTTCCGGCGAATCAAGTGATGTTTCGAAATGATCACGCATGGGATTGTTAAATAAACGCCTGTAGCGAGAAGCCGACCTTTCAACGGAGCGTTTCATGCGAAAGGGTCCATTAAACGTTGCTTGTGGTATGCTGTTTGTGTACGCAAGTCTCAATAAGCAGCTACATCGGTAAACAAATGATATGAAGTTGTTAAAGTTTCTGTTTTCAAATCAAAATAAACTCGTATATAGTGAGAGACGGCAGAATTAAAAGAACCTGCCAGATGTTGTTGATGGAAAGTTTAAAATTTGAGGACGAGCGATTATTAAAACCAAATTCAAACTTGTATAGTTGTAATAATGTTAAATGCACGGGTCATACCACGTGACATGCCCAATAGAATTTTAAAAAAATGTTAACGGCTTAAAAAAAATTGTGAATGAACATCCTCTTTCTTTTCATCAATCAAAAAGGAATTTCTTAGTTTTTTGTTGTTGTTTTTTTTGATATCTTCAGCTTATCGTTTGGATTTTTATCATAGAAAACAACTAATCGTGATAAGATCGGGTTATTTTGTTTTGAAATATATCTCACTTCCGAAAAGTTTCAGCAAAACTCTTCAGGACGTGCACAGGAAACCATTTTCTAAAATTCTCCCACGAAGTACGTAGAAAAAAGAAAAGAAAAATATATTCCCTTCGAGTTATATAGATGTGAATCCTTTTTCATGAATTCTGTCGGTACACTATGCACAATCAAGTTTGCTTTGCGGTCTCAGACGCGGTCTAAATATAATAAATCAACGCAGGTTTTTTTCGAGATGTGGTCGCTTATTTCTCCGTTTTTGGCGGGTGGTATAGCAAACAAGCTACATTTAACAACCGTAAGATGCTAGATTGAAACGAGAACGGGCCTTGAGCTGCAGCCTCGGTCTGAATAAGAGGTGCTGAGAGGAACGTGACCGAACTAACTGCGTGTCAATGTAGAGTTAATAGGTTGCCACTGGTGTAAACCCGGTAATTGTAAGGCTTTTAATCACCTTTAGCTAAGAAAGAGTAATTGGAAATTGTCGTCTTTTAAAAGAAAGCAGGGTCAAAAGAGAGTGCCGCTAATAGCACAAAACAGTCAGCTGATTCTCTCAAGTAGACGTTTTAATTGGTTTCCGCCTTCGGTCTTTTCATCTATTATGGAAAAGATAGCAAACAATTACTACTTGCATGGCTCACTAAACAGTATTTAATCCCTTGGTTTAATGAAAATCGTCTGAAATTGGGTAAATTTATATTGCAGTTTTCAGATGAAATAATAAAACAAAATAACAAAATCGCTGATTTGCCTGAAGACGGGAAACAATTAACACTAATGCGAGATTCTGAGAACCACAATATCTGATTGTTATGTATATATGAGAAAAGTACTTAAATGTGGAGAATTTACCGCGCTGTTTTCGTAGCAAAGACCACTGACTTGTCAATAATGTGGTCCCGCGGGGCCTAAAGTTTTTTTGTTTTTTCTAATATACAAAATACCAATCAGAAACTACAGAAAACTGAATCTGAGCCGACTTCTTTCATGCGTATGTGGCATATGTTCTCCGAAAAATGCACTTCCTTGACGTCCTTTACAAATCTTCTTTTAATAAAGACTTGGGTAGCTAAAACACTTTTAGTGACGGCATTCTTAGAATAAAATTAGAACTGTATTGACTGATAGTGTGTCTACCAAAAGTTATTTAGGAAACATCTCATCGCCCATTCAAACTGTGGGAAGATTATTCATTCAATAGCAAACTGGGCCGTAAATCCTCGAATTAGCGCCCAGAGAAGACGGGGGGCGCTTATTGGAGGGGGGGAGGGCTTATTTAATTTTTCCCGAATCGTGGCCTGACATGATCATTTTTCAATACATCATCTGCACGTAAATTGTGCTGTGGTGTGCACAGCACAAGCACAAGCTGTTTATCGACATAAAAAGCTGATCCTAAAGTTTAAATCGCGGCACCATTAGAAATCTACGGGGTCACAAATTAAACAATGTAAAAATCTAATACTACACGACGAAAACTATACATCCTTTGCTGTCCACAAAATAGGGGGAGGGGTGGGGGGCGCTTATTCGAGGGGAGGGGGGGGGGTAGGGCGCTTATTTTAAATTTTGGCAGGAGCCATAATCGGGGACGGAGACCGTACGTCTTGGGATCCGCGCGCACCTATGATATGGGACAATTTTTCTATTTTTAGAACAAATTGTGCCATCCTGACGTCATATATCCGCGCGGATCCACGCACGTGTCGGAGGCTCTCGCGTGGATGCTGTCACGTTGTGTGATCAAATGGTGAGGGTTGCGAGATTCTCTTGCAGATGTTCCACAGCGATGGCAGGGAAAAAGGCAGGGAATAAGAACTAGGGCTCTTATATGTAGTTTTATGCTCTGAGCTAATGGAAAAGGTGAGTTTTTCAGGGTCGCAAACAGACTTTAATTTCGCGCTGTGAATGAATAATATCTGCTCGCGCTAGTTGTGCGCGTAAGCTTTTACGTTTGTTCTGTAAAGAAACGTTATGTAAGAAAACTCTTTACTCTGGTATCTAGTTAATTTGTGAGTTTCCCAAACAATGCTTAATCATAACCAAGCCCTGTTTTTGATAGTTTCTCATTGTTTGGCGAGTTTGCAAACGTTTTTGAAAGGAAAGTCTGACGCGTACAGAAAGTGTCATCGTAATTTTGCCGATTACTTCACAGGCGGCCCAGACGTTGTATACGATTAATACGTGACATTATGCTGTTGACGATTGCGTTACAATTTTAGCCGTTTATAAGACAATGTATGAGAATGCTTCGAAAATTACTCTAAATGCTACTTGTAGAAAATCATTTGAATAAAATGGCTTACCTTATGTTTGCATCGCGTTGTTTTGATGTCTCTGGGTTCCTGGAGGTGGTTTAGAGCCATTTAGGCGAGTTTTACTTTCTGGCGGTTTGCTTTCCCTAAAGAGAAACGAAAGGCGGGCGACCCACTGGCCCGACGGCCCGCACTCAAAGCTGTGTAAATTCCACAAAAATGGTCTAATCTCATCAAAATTGCTTCATGCAGCCGTCGATAACTATTCTCCCATTCACTTTCTCCCAAGGTTTCAAAGTTTATCTTAACCGCCCGAGAATCGCTGGTTTTCCAGCTCTTGCTTTCCATTTCTGCTCCATTTCGATCCGTAACCGATTATCTTGGCCACAGGATTTGAATTTCTAGCTTAACGACCTCGCCACCGTGACAAAGACGCCTCCAACCGTCGAGAGGCACGGGGCATTGGTCAGTTACTCGTTGCCATCTCTCGCTGCTGTTGACAGTGCTTTTAGGCGCTAACTTCAGCTGAACATTGTTTGCTCCTTGTATTTTTGGAGTTAACAGTGCTTTTAGGCGCTAATTTCAGTTATACACCGCGGCACGGTGCAGTTTGCATGATCAAAAAATACCCCGTGCCTCTCGACGGTTGGAGGCGACTTTGTCACGATGGCGAGGTCGTTAAGCTAGAAATTCAAATCCTGTGGCCAAGATAATCGGTTACGGATCGAAATGGAGCAGAAATGGAAAGCAAGAGCTGGAAAACCAGCGATTCTCGGGCGGTTAAGATAAACTTTGAAACCTTGGGAGAAAGCGAATGGGAAGAAGAGTTATCGACGGCTGCCATGAGACAATTTTGACGAGATTAGACCATTTTTGTGGAATTTACACAGCTTTGAGTGCGGGCCGTCGGGCCAGTGGGTCGCCCGCCTTTCGTTTCTCTTTAGGGAAAGCAAACCGCCAGAAAGTAAAACTCGCCTAAATGGCTCTAAACCACCTCCAGGAACCCAGAGACATCAAAACAACGCGATGCAAACATAAGGTAAGCCATTTTATTCAAATGATTTTCTACAAGTAGCATTTAGAGTAATTTTCGAAGCATTCTCATACATTGTCTTATAAACGGCTAAAATTGTAACGCAATCGTCAACAGCATAATGCCACGTATTAATCGTATACAACGTCTGGGCCGCCTGTGATCATTTCTGCTGTATTCACTTATTTTCAGCTTAGCTTTTAATATGTTCTCAAACATTTATCAACCTTAAACATATTTAAAAACTAGAGATATTATATGAGTTCGATGTACGTTTTCACACGAAAGTGGGAAGTCCAATTTGTCAGGTTTTACTGACTGTACAAAACACGCATCGGCGGGCGCTCTTATTCATCGACAACAGACAATTTATTGGATTTTTACACAAACAAAACTGAACAGCATCTACAGACATAAACTTAATTGTCACTTATTGGACCTTGATAAAACATCAAGCGTTGCTTACAATTCAGGCGAAACTCAAACTTGCAACTAGTTTTTTTTTTACGTTTCGAGACTCTGGGGAAATCCTCGCATGCGTGTGGCAAGAGGAGGGAAATTTTGAAGTCCTGAAACGCTGCTATATCCAAAAATATCCAACTAGTTTTTTGCTGTGTTTTTGAAAAGCTGTGAATCTTCAACATATGTGAAACTTAGAGTGGAGTAATGTGGAGCTCTTGGAAAAGAAGAAGCGGAACACAACTCGGTCAGTGATATAAAGCGGCACATAACTAAATTCAACACTGTCTTACTTCACTCAAACTGGAGCAGCTTGCGACGAAAATTCTGAAGTAAAATTCCAACAGCCGTGAACGTATTGAGTTGTGGGCCTAAAGTATCAAACGTTTCGGGAATTTCGGACGCCATTTCGAAATTCCCCGCGCTACATCCGCAAAAATCCTCGCAGCATGTACGCGCGTGTGCCGCACGGGATGGCGCAATTTGTTCTAAAAATAGAAAAATTGTCCTACATCATAGGGACAGCCCCAATACTAGAGATGGCGCGCGCTTACGGTCTCCGTCCCCGATTATGGCTCCTGAAATTGGCCGATAGGAGGGGCACTTATTCGAAGGGGCGCTTATTCGAGGGGGGGTGGGGGGGGGGGCTAATTCGAGGATTTACGGTACTCTAGTTTGCCCAGCTTCCCTTACGTTCCGCTTGGTCAATTACAAGAATGAAAGGGTTTGCACAAATTTTTTCGAATTTTTATTGACTTAGCCAAAACTATTATTAGAAATGAGACAACCCACTCGCGCATGAGCTATATCATCCAAATTTGTGGAACAAGTTCAACCTTCGGGTCTTGATTCCGACACGAATTCTCACTACATCACTCCAAACAATCCCAAGCACTTATTTATGAGAGTTTAAATCAAATCGTAAGGCAATTTATCATTGCTATTTAATTCATAAATTCTTATATGACCTGTGTATATCCTTTCTCATTTCGAAAATCAACAAGATATTGATAATTCCAAAAGTTCAGTAAAAAGCCTGTAGACGAAAAACGTGGGGAATTATTTTTTTAAAACTCCACAGAGCACCTTAAGTGTAATTTTTGGTACCATCTCACACTGCTAAATCCAAACCAACAAACGGAACTTAGCAACTGAACTTGCAAAGTTAACTTTAAAAGCGCTGTACGTATACTATATATATTTTTTTCATAACACACATTCAATATTGACCATTCAGTGAACCAGTCTGAGGCTAACAAGTACGTTTGGTCTCAATCGAGTGAGAAGAATATTGATCATACAGACCCACTGCAGTGATGACCAGTAAGAATACATGTAGATATACTGTTATTATTTGTGCTCTCCCTGGATACCTTGAGTTTCGAAAAACAATCTCAATACGGTTATTTTGCAATCTGAGGAAGTTTCGACATTACCATACCCGATGGAGGTGCTTTAAAAAAAAAACCAGGCGAACAAACAAACAAATAAACAAACAAACAAACAAAAACAACGCAAGCAAAACGAAAACTGCACAACCCCGTTGTTTCCGGCTAATCTTGAAAATTGCCCATCATAGTCATTTTTTTTTTCTTTGTTCAAGAGAAGATAATTATCTTGATCGTCTCTTGGATTGGTTCATTAGTCGTACTTCCTGCACGGGTGATCCTCGGCCTTAACAAGCTACTTCCGTGGGTTAGAAAGTAACTATGATTATTGTAAAATGGAATGAAATATGCCACAGTACGCGTGTGTACTGGCCTCTGTCCACATATAATAATAATAATAATCTTAATTAAAAATATAACAAAACGTCGAAGACTTTTTTTTTTAACCAGCCTTTCTGCCAAATGTGGCTTTGCAGATGTTACAGCATAAAACATATTCGTGAAATGTGAAATTGTCTTTTAGTGTAGGTGTGTTTGCTTCATGCAATGGTTTTAAAAATAAAATCCCGGAAATTGCTGCGACTGTTACAACGAACGCAATTCCATGTAAAAGAGTAATTTCGAAACTGAACAACAAACTAGAAATTAAACGTGACAAATAAGATGAGAGGAGATATGTTCGAGATAAAATCAATTGTGGTTTGAATTGGATAGTGGATTTATTTTATATGAGTTCTCTCAACACCGGTTCGTTTTTACGGAGTTAGCCCTCCGCAAACTTTCCGGTGGTCTAACGAGCATTAAAACAGAGTCCGATTATCTTCTCGGGCAGCTAAAAGATTACTCTACAAATCGAAGCATAGGCGTAATTCTTTGTGGTCAAAAAAACTCCTTCTTCTAAGGAGGTAAATATTTTGAGTATAAATTGAACTGCTTGCATAGTCAATTCCATCAATATAGATACAAACACTCTGTCATTTCCCGCCAAGTAATTCGAACGCAATACGAAATACCACGTGTGTTTAATACTCCCAAGAACGGCTTAAAAGACTGGACATTGTTTGTTCGCCTTGCAGACATATCATGGACAACTGAAGTAATCCATTTTACTTCTATTTGTATCACCCCTTATTAAACAAGGTTAAGTTTGTTTATCATTGTAAACCAGACTAGCGGTCGTTCAACAACAAGCTCGCTTTGGAACTCGGAGATAAAATGGAAACTTGTCTAGTTCGTGTTCATTTTGCTCCCCGGCAACGATCGTATGCTTGTGAAAAATAAAAACTGAGGGAAAAACAACTTGGAATTCCAAGCACATGAGGGTGTTCTTCAGCTTATGTGTGGCAGATGTTAAAATTCTTGTTCGCGCCATGTGTTAGAGAAAGCACATTGCAACATACGAACGTCAACAAGCCGATCTGAGGCCGAAAATACCGTAATCAAAAGGCACTGCTATGACTAAGGGTAATCATCTTTGAACCTTGCATGTAAGCACAGAGAACGTGCTCAAAGGTCCTCGAAAGTAAACTTCATTCTTTGAGCTAGTAATCAAAATCGACTTAATCACCAGGCATTTAACAGAGATTTATTTTACCCCCCTCGCTTTGATCCGTGTGCAGTGAGTGCATTTGCCTTCAACACCGTGTCAGCATCGTCGATGTTTACGAGAACGAAAGACAACAACTACGTCGTAATTAGATGAATTAACTAAAGGACTGATTCAAACAAACATTACAATACGTCATACCTCCGCTCTAAATATTTCAAGTACCGCTTTAGCTGCCGCATCTCCTGACGAATGGAAGAACCACTCTGCCGCTTCGCTCTGCTGTGAGCAATCGGCTTCACACCCAACTCGGCAAGAAGAAAATCCAGAGTGCTCTCAACCTTGATCATTGACAATTCCATATCCGCAATGCGTTGGCTGGTCTGTTGAATTTCGCGCAAAATATTTGCAACATTCACCGACCCCTCTCTGTTTACGAGAATTTGAACTTGACAAACAGCATACAACACGAAAAGTGCGAAGATCAAGAGTTTGGTGGAATGGCAGTTACGACACGAACCGTTTTCCAGCGCTCCGTTGTCCTGAATAGATCCCGAAGTCATTCCTGAAATCCTGAGCATGGTAAAGATCTCATCTCCACTTCGACGTTGTTTGATGTTTAAAACCACTTAACCAAAGTCTCGCAGATTTCAAACGCAAATCCTAGGTGAGATTCTCTTAATTGAGTGAGCCGCTCGACCGCGTTTTCCTGTCGATGCGCATACTGGTAATGCGGCGATTTGATGTCTTTACACTGTTCACTTAAAGTTTACTTGTGGAAGTTGTTCAACAGTTCAGATGTTTCAACTCCTTTCGACGGCGTTCGTGAATAAAGTGTTTTCAAGGTCAGGAATTCAACACCGGGCAGAGTGATTGATTTGTAGTGTGTTTCTACTGTAAGTAGTAACCGGAGTCCACTTTCATCTGACGTGATCTATCGTCACCAACCCGTTAACATCCATGTGTTATAAATTCACGTTGCGTTGTTTATATTTCGTAACACTTTCCTTCGTGTCCCACTTCACAACTACTGTATCAATGCAGCATACAAATTATCTCGAGTGGCTTCTATACATTTCTCAGTTTTAAATTACATCACCTGGGGATTTTTTGTCTCAGTCAAGGCACTGTTCCCTTGTCGTTGTCAGTTATGTTGTGTGCCTGATTTGTACTGTGATACAGTAGTTACATAGAAGATTTTGGATATTTTTAAGATGTAAGATAAGAACTCTGAGCTAAAAGCAAGGGCATTGATAACCCAAAGAATATTAATTATTTGTGCTATATTTACAACAAATGACAAACGACACAATTCGACACAGTTTCTTGTCTAATGTTCTGCAATTATAACTCTGTGACAAGATTAAGTTTTCCACGTCAGTTCAAATCCACATTGATAAGTCACACGAAAATATAATTTTGCATTGAAAACTCTCAGTTGCGAAGTAACACAAAGTAGCGATTCCCGAAGGAAGATTTTATCGTGCTTTATACCTCCGTAATTGATCTCGAGCTAAGGAAAAAATTAAAAAAACCGTGCTGTCCGCGAGATAATACTTCGTATTTCACGGAATTAATGACCGCCAATCCATATTGTGTCTAATTATTGGAATATTTTTAAAATGCACCGCCAAATAAAGCGGATGTTTTTAGCAGATCAAATAAGACAGTGAATAAGATAACTGCGAAATGCCGACCACCGCTTCGACCTTTGATCAGCTTTTCCACTGAATTCCATTCCAGGCCCCTTGGTTAATTACATAAAGCAGACCGTAGAACACTTGAGATTTATTGTGTGACGATGAATTGGTACAGTAGTGTGTTCATAGACATGGCCCATTTGTATAGTGGCATTGATTTTGTTTGAATCTCTATGAGGTCACACAATATCACTTTGCTTTCTTTGAGCTTGGAAACTGCAGACTATTCATTTATAACGAGGCCTGAAATTTATATATCTCAGCTGAGTAACAAATGAAAGAAAGTGTGACGCTGTAAGACTTCTTGTACTATTCCAAATGGTACCCGTCCCAACAAGAAACGGCTTTGTATCAATTTATCGCCGGGGTCTGGCGGCTTCGAGGAAAAATAATTCAAAACAATGAATGTCCACTCGAGGACAATCAGGGAGAATCCTCTTTTCGTGTTTAGCCCCTTGACCCTCTCACGTGGGTAGATTTGCTGGATACAACAGTTGTAAACCGTAACGTATTAACGACTTTTGGTACTGGCTAGCATTTCCATTGGTCATTGGTTTTCGATGATTTGTGAGGTCATCGAAATTTCCAGCCTAAGTTGAAATCCATTTGTGACTTACTAAACGCATTCCAGATCAACAATCCAAGAGAAATTATGGGCCAACCTGTACGATCTTTCATAACTTATGGGAATGAAACATGTCACGAGCAATTGTTTGGCCCAAGCGAAACTGTGAAATTACAAAATTTAAGGAACGAAGTATACTGGTCTCTGTCAAATCAAGGTGGAGTAAAATTGTATCAGGGCTGGAACAGAAAAACTTCCTGCTTTATTTGGTGTAGGACTACAATTCAATTTAGCTTCTGTAAGAAGGCGTTCCGAGAACAAACAGTAAGATAAGATATGAATCCAGAGGTTGTGCTAAATCCAAGGTCATAGTTTGATAAAACCAATTGGGTGATTAAATTATTACGCTTAATTAAGTGGGTAGCTAAAAACACAATGGATTTTATTATTTGTGCATGTTTTGGGTAGGTGTGCTTAAGAACTTGTTAGCTTTTGCTGAGATTTAGCGATGACACTCTTAAGAAAAGGGGTAGGCCCTTTGCTGTTATATAGGAATTCTCTCAGACTTCTTCGTTTTAATCTACTCCAGCTACATATCCGTGTTAACTCCTGATTCAACAGTAACATGCCGCTTGCTACATTACCAGAATTATGGATGGAGGCAGGGTGGTCATACGCTTTTTGAGTAATGTTGAAGCTCATGAGATTTGATCCCCAAACAGCAGAAAGTGCAGAGGTTTGCAACAAGTAGAATTCTGTGTCGCATCGATTTCTATACCGAAAAGCTCGGTTCATTTTTCCTTATAATCAACTTACCTACGCAAAACGATTAGAGTCCGGAAGGAGAAGAGGGGTGAAAGCGATGACGTCATCTCTCAGCTGGGGTTGTTGTCAGTTAATCGTTTGGCCGTTTGTCAAATATCACATTCCAAAGGTAACGAGAACAGATTTAATTTCCCATTAATAAAGAGCCGGTAAAAATTTTAGCCGTTTGTCAGTTAATCCCATTAGTGATTATGCAATTGCCGTTTTAAAAGCGGAATGGCTATTACACCGAACTTACTTTTACCAGTATCCTGAAATGATCTCTGATTAAAACATACTTAGGATCTTCAACACATCGAGGCAAATCTCACACAGTTTTGACCAAGATGAAGCCTGTAAAACCTCTAAAACCAGAAACATCCAGTCACGGTCGTATAACGGAAGAAATAACTGCAAACAATTGGTCTTTTCAAGCGCGTGAAGAAATTCGGTGTAAGCGGCTATTCCATGTTTAAAAGGTCAAGTACTTATCAACGTTTTCTAGAAGATTAAACAGATGTGCTTGACACATATACAAGTACGTGGTGGCTATAACATAGGTTAAAAAAAACCAAGACCTTTCAGTAACGTTCTAGATAACCTGACCATTTCCTTTGCACGCTTTCCTTCAACCAGTTACTATGAGTAATTTGCACATAAAGCAACAAGATGACGTCATAATATATAAGAATGTCATGTAGTACATATATATATGGCTTTCTTCTTAGTTGCACTCTTCTTCACGCTTAAAGTGCGTCAAAATTTTAGACTTGC
This sequence comes from Orbicella faveolata, assembly GCF_042242905.1. NCBI lineage: Eukaryota > Metazoa > Cnidaria > Anthozoa > Scleractinia > Merulinidae > Orbicella > Orbicella faveolata. Next base: position 22,324,997 of record NW_028301539.1, on the reverse strand, counting down.
ATTTAAGTCCAAAGCAGTTCGTATTGTGTACTTAGAAGAGAAGACACAAAACATGCCCGACAACAGGGCATCAAGTGTGAATAAATTGTGTGCCCTAACTGGATTGCTCTGCACTGCGTTGCACAGCACTGCAACAAAGTATACACTACACATATTTACTGTGAAATGATGTCTAAATTTCAGGCAATTGTATATTTGATCAACCTCGGTGGCTAGCTCTGAGTTTCATTGATTCAAATGAAATTTTTCAGAAGTTTGGTTATCAAGTTTCGGGGCAAATTAAAATTGCAAATACTAAAAAGAGCTTCCCCTTTTCCTTAGATGAAGAATAAATGGAATTTGGACATATATTAAAGCTGTCCTTGGTAATGTTCACAACGTTTTGCTTGCGTGTTCCAACTAAAATCGCTGAAGTTCAGGAGGTCAAAATTTATTTTTGTAGCTCCGCCAATTGTTTAATCTCGTTTCTGTCTGTCTACTTATTGCAAATAATGACTATCGTACCATATAATCTGGTTAACTCTCACATGAACGTGCAACTTCACAGTGACCTTCACGACATGGTATGTCGCTGTTATGAGACATCTAAGAGAATTCTGCCTTAATTAGTTGAGAGGCAGCCTGCTCTAGTAGATAAGATAGTAACCTCTTTATTTCATTCGTATGACGTCAAATGACTGAATAAAATCCGCCATCTTGGATTCGCAGCTTGGCTTTTTCAGGAAGTAATACGTGACAAATCGGTAAAAAAAATTATTCAAGAGCGATCGAACAAGTGATGTAAAGCTTCATAATGCAAAGCTAATACACAAAATTTAATCATCGGAAAGAGGAAATATTTCAGACACTTCAAATTAGCGTAGTTGGCACGGTGGCCATGGCAACATCAGGATTCTTGGACAAATAGCTGTCATAACATTACATTGGATCTATTCTTGGTTTTCATGTGACGTAGTCATATTCCAAAATTAGAAATTATCCTTCCTTCTGAGGTTTTAGTTTCCTCAGATAAAAGGCCCTGTAGGAACGTGACGTTTGGCAATGTTTTAGCTCGACAGAGTTCTTCTTTTTGTAACAGAGCACTCCAAGCTTTTGCGTTGCGTGACATGAAAATGGCGGCCAGAAAAGACTGTCGCGTAGGTCAAAAGACGAGTTATCGCTTTAGTTTTTGTTAAATAAACGGTGCTTGCACTAGAAGAAGCATTTATTTCAATGTGTCGGAGCACTAGAGTAAAAATGTTCGTTTCAATAACAAATCTCAAGGACGGATGTTTTTGTTATTTTACGGTCGCCATGTTTGTGCCCCTCCGAAGGGCACAAACATGGCGTCTACATACAAAGCTCTATAAATTTGGATGACACGCTTCTGCGAATAACGGGCGAATGAACAACAGCAGAAACCTGATTCTTGGCGAGGTTGTTTATATAGCAATCATCTATCATATCCTAGATTCTTGAATTTATTTATTGAATGGTTACGATTTTTAGTTTTGATCACATGACTGGTGAAAACCAAGAATTGGAGGATGTTTCCTCCAGTCCTTTGAAAGTTGGAGTTTTCATTTTAAATAGTTTCAAACTGATGTTCTCCAGTTCTTGTCAAGCGATCTCTTGTCGTGTGATTTTACAATAAGACTTGTAAAACAATATTCAGTTCTGACGTATGAAATAGGAAAAAAATCACCAGGTAGGTATTAATAAATCAAAAACGGTACAAGGTGGGTAAGAATGGAAAAGTTAGAGAAACTTAAGACATTTGGGCTGAATTTTCAATACGAAAAAGTCGAAAAAACATCACCATTTTATTTTTTAAAAGACAGATTTTCTTCAGACGCTAGACACCAAGCTATCTAGCGTCTGAAGAGAATCTGTCTTAAAATAAGGGTGTTATTTTTTCGTTTAGAAAAAATTCAGCTCAAATGTCTTAAGTTTGGCTAAGTTACAGAGCAGCTGCTAGCTTTCCTACCTGTATATGACCGTTCAAGTAATTTAATTCCAAAAGGTGCTCGTCTTATCGCCATCACCAAGAGATTATCACCCAGGAAGAATATCTGTTGAAACCAAGTAGAAATTACAGAGATGACAACAAAAAGTTCTTCATAGTGTTCGTAGTCTGTCGGTACGAGCTTATCCTTCATCGTTTGATGGAAAAAAAAAAAAAAAAAATCCGCAAAACTGTTAATTACTGACCCAAACTTTGACATCATGAGATTTCAGGGCCGTAGCCAGAAAAACAAAACAAAACAAAACAAAAACAAAAACAAAAACAAAAACAAAAACAAAAACAAAAACAAAAACAAAAACAAAAACAAAAACAAAAACAAAAACAAAAACAAAAACAAAAACAAAAACAAAAACAAAAACAAAAACAAAAACAAAAACAAAAACAAAAACAAAAACAAACAAACAAAAAAATGACTGAGGCAATTTCCATGGTTTTAAATCCTCTTCCTAGTTATTTAGGGTATTTATGATGACTATAAACTGCAAAAACAAAACAAAAAAATGATTAAGGCAAGTTTCTCGGTTCGCCTGTTACTAGTTACGCCCTGGACTTGGAGAATAACGAAGAAGACGATCTTTTGTTTTCGTTTAGGGCTGAATGCTGTTAATTCTGTTATCAATAATAAAAGCTGAATTTTCTACAATCTCCGACAAAAGTCTTGGCATACCTTGCCACTTTTGCAATATCTGTCAGGGCAATTTATCAGTTCGTCCCCTTCCCCCCAATTCAATGTTGTTTATCGCGATGAAGTCGTCATTTCCCGCTTACAACATTGTCGGGGGGGAAGGGGGTTCCCTATTCTAATGATGTCATTAGGTATTGTCCCCAAAATACCTTGTCAACGCATTTTCGTGCTATCTGATCCAGGTGTGCCAAGGACTTTTGTCGAGGATTGTAGATCAATCTGAGGCCAACTGTGGACTAATATTGTTATCAAAGGGCGAGCAGACCTTAATGATTTGCAACTCGATCCAAGACTTTTTGAATTCTTATACCAATTAAGCCTGTCCATTTAAACGGTATGAGGAAAAAGAGGACAAGAAGTTTGTCCAAAATGAAGGTAGTTTCTCGGCTAAGCTCTGTGTTCTATACTCGATGGACGACCACCCACGATGTTACGACAATATCCTGTTGAAACTCTGAAGATAAAACCACTGAAAATACCCATTAATTAGTAATACCCATTAATTAGTGATTAATTCGTCCTATCTCTCTACCCTCTCAGACCAAACTTAAACAGGTGTGATTTAGGGACTGCGCACGCATAAGAATCAAGCAAGCGGAATTGTTCGAAGTTTTGGTACTAGGGGTTAAGTAGGGGACATTGAATTTCCTTCACGACACACGCACACATGACAGTTAAGGGGACATGTGGTAAATAGATCAATCAGTGCCAAAATAGATATAAAATGACAAGCGCCTTGGAAATTTTATTTGAACCTTTCTGGCACAACGACAGTGCAACTTGAGCAGAGTATTTCAGTTGTGGTCACGTCACCAGGTGCGATTTCTGTCATGTAACAAAGGGTAAAGGCATGAATGTAGTGACGAATTAAACTCGGGCAAATTTGAACAATAGAGGGGCGTGATTTTGTTCATTTCAGGACGAACTGTTGACCGTTGTTTTGTAATTGAAATTTCAACACAGGTCTGGTTCCGCTTGGGTTGCCATTTCATTAGCATGAATGAATGTAAATTAACTCTGACCACAAGACTATCATCGTGACGTTTATTGTGGAATGCACATATCAGGGGAATACAAGTTAACAGTATGCCACTAGATCGCGCAGAAAGTCAAAGATGGTTGTTTTACTTTCACTCTTTGTAAAATGTGCTATCAGCGCCTGCAGCTGTTTCAATTTACAAGAATAACGTGCTCTTAAGCTGGGACAAAATGCGTCGACTTTTACAGTGGTTTGTTGGTCGTTGTCTTTCGTTTTCGCTGTGGCAGTTTATTCAAATTGCGATCGTTGTGAGCTACTTGTCTGCTCAATTTGTCCTTCATGTACAACTAAGTACACGTCTCACGGATGCCCTGGCAAGGCTAGATAAGCTAGAGGATTATATCAACGGCAAAGAGAACGAAAGAGCGCAGATACAGTCTTATGACACGAGGCCCGATCATGTTCACTCTCGTGGAAAGCGGCGCACGCACCATGAAGGGAATTTGAATGACCTATGGAGACGACTCGAAACCTTGGAAAATCAGTAAGTTGAATCAGCCTGTGTAAGTTAATTAATAGCCGTATTGCACGATGCAAACTCTCGTGTGAGTGCCACATTTGATTTCAGCATCGTTTGCAAATTACAAAACTCTACCTTCATGTAAATAGAAATAACTTAACAAGTAATAATTTAAAACAGATTCTTATAGTTCTTGAGTGCCAATCTTTCGTGTGACTGATTAAGTTATCATAACTATTGCTTTTTATGTCATACAAACGAAACGTGATGAACAACTACACGATCAAGCAGCCTGTTTTGCTTCCTTTTGTCATATTCGTGCGACAAATCGTGTCTTTTGATGTGCTATGTTTGTCAGAGAGCTGGAATAAAAGAAAGCCATCCATCCTAAATCAATATCATGTGCCTCCAACATTATCATGATAGGTAACAAACGTCAAACTTCTTATTCCCTAGAGTAATATACGTCTTATTAATCCTAACAACATCTGTGCACTGTCAAGAGATCATGAAAGAATTCGTGAGAAGAACTGAAGAAAGTGATCAACTAAGGGATGTTGTCTTTTATTTGGCTGTTGCATTGAGAAAGGAATGAAATCGAAAGATAGAATCGTGTTACAATTACTGAAGGCTCAAAAAAGCTTGAAATAGTCTGTGATCCCGACCCGTTTCTCCAGTTTTCATCTTGAAAAACAAATGGGAAACATCAAAGTGTATAAATAGTTGTACTAAAATAAAACATAGTCAAAGTTCATTGGCTTGTCTAGTTCGATAACACCTCACAATCAGAAGTTGATTTTATCTCTGAGGCCTGCACTGAACGACCAGAATAAAGTTCGTGATAGTAATGAGTTTCGTCTGTTAGCAAATTCGTCTTAAAAATTGGAATTTAAAGCTACATTTAGGCCGTTTATCTACAGAATAAGAACAGACTGAGCTAAAATCGACTGCTTGACCATGAGTATATGTAAAGAAACATTGCACGAAACACGGCACCAACACAGAAGCTCCTTACAACTTTCGTGACCGATTTTTCGTTAATATTTGTTCAATAAAACAAGACATTATTTGCGTGTTTGGTGCCTTTCGTTTTATTAATTTTGGACACACGGCAGAGATTTTATCACGATTATCGTTGACTTTTCACAGGTGATTGCTTTGACAAGATTGATTGATTACTTGCACTAAATTTAACGCACCCTTTTAATTAACAAATCGTTAAATATTGTCATATTGAATCAATGCTTAGGTTTGTGTTTGTTATGGCTACATATGCCTTTATACGTGTCCCAGATTCTCTTATATTGCTCATACATGAGGTACTTTACTAACACTCGCAGGTAATGACATATTGACGAGAAGTCGATTTAACGAAAGTTAGAAACCGAGGAATGTAAAACAAAGAATGCCCTCGTTGACGTATAAAATTAACAGTTAATGACTACGTTATCTCGTGGATAAAATATGCAAGGATTTCACAAGAGAAAATGGCCACCGAGAGAAAAAAAAGTAACAATTTGAACGACACTGGACTAGTAGTCCAACAATTTGACTACCAAAATGGCGTCGCTTCGTCACCTGAATTGAAAAGGTGACACCGGAGAAATGCAAACGTTCTGCGTCGTCTAACCATCCAAACTTCCAAATGAAGACCAAGGCATAAGGCGGAACGAGGGTTACGAAATCTGTTAACTGGGGTCTTTTTTCATCTTGTGCTGTGTCAGTGTACAAACAAAATATTTTCCAGTTATGATCAAGTGATTTAGGGTTAAACCGGACGATGTGTGTTGTAAAAACACCACAGATTATTTCGTTTTGCTACAAAGCAATGTTTCCTCTACATGTAACGTTGTACCACTGTCAATTTCTTCGAAAAGGATTTAGCAATTGGACATTCCACAGATAAATGGAGTGGTGTCTGATCAAGTGTGAATGCAAGTGTTACCTTTTATACTTTTCTAACATATCAACCCCCTTTAACTTTACCATCTAACTTGACAACTGGCACTGGACACATTTGCCCCAAAAGGTTACATCACATATGGACTGTGTGTTGTCTAGTGACTAACCCGACACATGACACACAAAGTGATTTTACGTTTGCCTCACCAACGTAACTCGTATTTTTTGTTCATTAACTTCGATAAATGTTTCTAGAAGCTTAAGGTTTCATGAATTTCAAGTATTGTATAAAACACGAGAGATTGTGTTGCACCTCATTTCAAAACAGCGATAAGAGAGTTCAAAATATGACGCGCAGCGAAGTATTTTTAACGAACTTCGAGATGTGTGGTAATGTGGTCAAACACAGTGTGGAAAAACGGAGAAGTAAAATCGAAAAATCTATGCAACTCAGGGTTGCTATTTCCTTTGTTTAAGCTTGACGAATTATATATATGAAGAAGCACCCAAACACCACTGTCTTTATCTTCTTCTTTTAAATGTGTAGTTTTACAGCGTCAAGAAACTTCAGCATGCCTCCTGACCAAAGATCATTTTGTGTTCAGGGACCACAAGGAAGGAATGGCATGCCGGGAAAAAATGGGATACCGGGGCGCGACGGGAAGGACGGGATACCTGGAAGAGACGGTGAGTAGTTGGCTGTTACCGCGATTACCTCTGTTGTTGTGTTGAATTCAGTTGATGGCACGAATTTCGCATGACGCTGTGTTTGTGTTTATTAGTGTAGGAAGAGATGGCACTGACGGGCGCGACGGAATACCGGGAATGAATGGAATCCCGGGGAGACAGGGATTACCGGGTAAGTAGCCTTTGCATGCATTCTATGAATGAGATCTGCTTTCATTTCTCCTTGGCAAGTTTAAGTCTTTTTAACAAAGACACCGAACGCAGTACCCTTAAAACTAAGATAGTTCTTGACAACGTTGTGATACTCTTGTGTCGTGTTTTTTCCATTTCTTGTTGGTCAGTTGAAAACGAAATTAATCACCCTTTCAGTATTCAAACATAGGCACGCAAGGCGTGCAAGAGTTATTTTTTTGTGAACTATAAGTCTTGGAGATAGGAGCATGCATGGAGCTGTTTACAGCAATGATTTGGTTGATTTGACAAGTTTTTTTGGTTGCGATGTACAGCAAGAAAGAAACTGGGAGTTTATGATGTACATACGATGTTACATCGGTAATGGTAAAATAACTAAAGAGTAAACCATAAAATGTTTGACTGAACAAACTACAGTAATATAATCTGACACGTCTCCAGATTAATGTACCATCTTATTTTCTAACAGGCAATTTGATTCGTTCTTTGATACAACCCACACTGATTGGTCTGACACGCGCACATGCATAACTCCCTCCCTCACTAATCACATAGCCCTTTCCCCGGGGGGGGGGGGAACTCCCTTATATGGGCTCTATAGGTCTGTGCGGCCCCGAAGGGTATAGTTTTTCGGCCGTTTTGGTCATAAATAGGGTATCGATTTTAGCTGATTTTGGCAATTTTGGTCATAAATAGGGTATGGTTTTTGTACTCTAGCCTTGATATGGGTATGCTTTTAGAAGAAGCCACTTTTTCATCATTATCGAAAAGAAAATCAACAAAAGCCCTTCACAAATCTGTATGTTTAAGGTAATTTAACATTGATTTGAACTAGGGAGCTAATTATAACGCAGGTCTGAAACAGGGTTTTGATTTAAGGGTCAGGTCGTAAATAGGGTGTCGAATTTTTGGTCAGGTCATAACTAGGGTAAGGAATATCGCAGATTTTGGTCATAAATAGGGTAAGGGTTTTGGGAAGCGGGCCGCACACCCCCACCCAATTTTTTTGGGAGTACCCCTCGGGAGCCCTTCCAGCCCCCAAGAGGAATTTTTGCTCGAAAATACTCAAGTTAAGGGAACTAATAATAGAGCGGCTCAAGACTCAATTCAAAAACTTATCTAGTGGGAAAAGCTCACCCTTCATCGCATGCTCGTAGTTATATGCTAAACACTATGTTTCGTTGACTGATTATCCAGTTGCAAATGATTATCAAACTCGCCGGCATAATCCTCAGCCTAACCCACAGAAAATGTCGAAGTAAGCCCAATATATGAATACTTCCTCCTCTTTTATAGAAGCCGGAGAATAAATACGGCCGTTCTGAACTGTATCGGGATCAAATCTTCTCACAAACCATTTACCTTTACAACAAGAAATTTGACTGGCTGTTTATAGTAGATCCAATCTGATTGGTGTGACATACATACATCTCTCACTCACTCACTCATCCATTGACCCGTCCATAACATACCCCGACGCGCCGACTAAGAGGTATTTTTTTTTTACAAAAAGATAACTCAAAAATCTTGAATGACACCACTCTTACCATACGAAATATTCCCAGCCACCTTCGACGAAAAGTAGGCCATGACGCAATCACAACGAGAGTTCTTAACATTTCTGCAACTTTTTGTAATAACCACACAAAAAACTTCATAATAACAATATCCTTCCTACAGTTTTTACTTCGGTCAACAAAACTAGCCCGTCCAAAAACGCTCGAATCACAATTTAGTGTTGGACCTTTTGCTGACAGCGTGTGCGTCGTAAGCAGCTGAGCGTCACAGAAAATACTTTCCTTATGTAATTCTCCCTCCATAAAGCTAAATCGACTGACATGTAAAATGTTCGACTGAACATACTAAAGTAATCTGACACGTCTCCAGATTAATGTAGATATCATCTTATTTTCTAACAGGCAATTTGATTCGTTCTTTGATACAACCCACACTGTGATTGGTGTGACACGAGCACATGCATAACTCTCTCTCTCACCGATCACATAGCCCTTCCAACCGCTAAGGGGAATTTTTGCTAAAAATTCTCAAGAGAACTTTTCGCATTTTAGACGAGTCGTAAGTTTACCCTTTTTATACAACACAACGCAACAACACTACTTCACCAAAAATAGAAAGAAAGAAAAAAACCTCTCTGACACGTTGAAAGTCTGATTTAATTAAATGCACCTTAACTTGACGCCACGCAGTCTTCAAAGAACATTTGAACAGTTTTCATACTTTTTACCTTTAAAAATATCGGACTTAAATGAATGTCATCAAATAAAACTATTAAACTGCTACTGCAGAGACGTAAAAACACTCTAGAAATGAAAGCTTCTTTTTTGTTTAATATCCTGGGAACAATAGCCGATAACTTGTAAGCTCTAATTGAATTTACTCCCATATGAAAAACAAAAGTGTCGAGTTACCATTTGTAACTAAAAATAGCAAACATCTCGTGGGAACAAGTGGTGACGATTCGTCAGCTCTAATTGAATTTACTACCTTGTGAAAAACAAGAGTGTCAAATTACCCATTGTAACTAAAAAATAAAAATATCTCGCTATATTTGCATGCAATAAGAACAAAACAATCGTTACCTGCACTTACGATTGTAAACGTTAGAACTGCTTCAAATCTAAATAGTCTTGACTCCTCTAAAACATGTCCTAAGAACTAGAACCGACGATTCGTGACCTCTAATTGAATTAACTCCTTGTGAAAAACAAAAGTATCAAGTTACCCTTTGTAATTAAAAATAAAAAAAATATCTCGTGCCATTTGCCTACTACTAACTCACGAACTGCTTCAAAACTCAAGACTCATCTCGTTCATAACTAGCCACCATTACACTGAAAATTATGCACTCTAAAACAACCCAATGTACCTATGTAACTGTCACACTCCCCTCCAAACCAGACTAAAAATCACAACCCGGCAACATACACGTCACTCTTTATTTTTCAATTACCAAAGTCCTTGTGTTTATACATACCTTGTGTTTCTGACATACCATTTACCTTTGCAACAAGAAATTTGATTGGCTGTTCATAGTAGATCCAATCTGATTGGTGTGACATACATACATCACTCGCTCGCTCACTCACTGACTCACTGACTCACTGACTCACTGACTCACTGACTCACTGACTCACTGACTCACTCACTGACTCACTGACTCACTGACTCACTCACTGACTCACTGACTGACTCACTGACTCACTGACTCACTGACTCACTCACTGACTCACTGACTCACTGACTCACTGACTCACTCACTGACTCACTGACTCACTGACTCACTGACTCACTCACTGACTCACTGACTCACTGACTCACTGACTCACTGACTCACTGACTCACTGACTCACTGACTCACTGACTCACTGACTCACTGACTCACTGACTCACTGACTCACTGACTCACTGACTCACTGACTCACTGACTCACTCACTCACTCACCCACCCACCCATTGACCCGTCCATAACATACCCGACGCGCCGACTAAGAGGTATTTTTTTTTTCCAAAAAAGATAACTCAAAAATGATATTTTCTTAGTTCGATCAGATATTGGAATGCATAACGCCAATGAGGTAAATATTGTAAAGAGAGATTCTAAACTTGGTTTGATGTCCAGTAGGTACTCTAGCAGATTTTGTTTTGTTTAAGGTAGAGATGGTTCCACAGGCCCTAAAGGACATCACGGGCAAAAGGGTCACAAGGGCAAACAAGGTCCGAAGGGCCCTCCCGGCGATCCAGTAATGTGCCACAAGGAAACCATTACAAAGGGTCCTAAGGAAGAGAGATCAGGAAGTACCGTGTTCATTCGATGGGGGCGCAGGGTGTGCCCTGACAGAGGAACAGTTCTTGTTTATGAAGGCAAGTTTAGACAGCAATTTATGAACTATCATACACAAACTGGACACAAGCCTCATAACAGTCACTGTTATTTACAGCATTTCATGAGTATGTAGTCTGAACATAGAAGGTCGAAAGACATATTAAGCGTTATTGAATTGTTTTCCTTGTTGGAGGTGAGCTTGCCTTGACATTTATTAAGCGAAACAAGTTATAGTATTACCAAATAACCTAGAAAACTGTGAGCAAAACTGGGCAACCTAAGACTTAGTAGGCTGAGGCTGAACTGAAACCCAAAACTGTAATGGCCGTCTACAAATCATGTAAAATATGATCATCGCTTCATCGACAGTGGTATTCCCAGATCATAATTACGCCCGTTTATCATGAACGTTTTCTGTATTGTGCTAGGCCAAGTAGCAGGATGGAGATCCACGCCACAAGGAGGAGGAACCAACTATTTGTGTATGCCTTTGGAGCCCCTTTACTCCAAGCCCCCCACACCAGGATACCACTCGAAAGCGTCCCTCTTTGGTGTGGAATACGGGCACGTCGAGGACCTTTTTGCTAAGTTCCCTGGTAGGGGCTCAGAGATAAGCTACCTCGGTGTACCTTGTGCTATGTGCCGCGTGGAGCACAGAGGATCCTTAATGATGATTCCTGCCCGTAATGTTTGCCCGTCCCGTCTCTGGACCCGCGAATATCACGGGTACCTTATGACCGATACTTCAAACAGCACGAGACCGGAGTACATTTGCGTGGACGCCGACGCAACCGGAGTCAATGTAATTCAAAGCAGAAGGCATGCCGGGAAAGCTTTGCTCGCTTCAGTTAAGGGACAATGTGGTGTGCTGCCATGCTCGAAATACAGGCAGGACTGGGAACTAACATGCGCAGTTTGCACGATATAGGAAAGAGGAATTATCGATTAAAGCACGCATGACGAAATTCTTTGCTTGGATTGAGACACTATTTCTTCAAGGAAAGGTTGCATTTCTTTCCACTTCCAAGAATGTCAACGAAGTTTGAACAGCCTGCCTTTAAACAACAGCGATGGGTAAATTTTCACCAACAATTATATTTGACCAGTTGTTACTAAATCCTGGTAGTACAACGATGCACTGCATACAAAAGAACGAAACAATAATAATATAAAGACGAAAAAAGCGAATGAAAATATGTTCGCAAATGCAACAATGTATAATAGAGCTCAAGCATAATATTGAAACGTTGCGACTGTTGCTTGGTTTGTCACCCAACGCTTCTAAGTTGCTGTATAGCTTGTTAGCATGGAAAGAGCGAACAATTGATGATTCTACAAAAGCAAGGTATGTATTTTACAGCTGATCATAATACACGTGACTAAGACCTCAACAACGAGGGAGCAAGTCCAATCTACGACAAAAAAGCACTCGGAGAGTTTCTGACTCTCGCTGTATCTGGGAGTATTCAAACAGTAATTTTCACTTCGGGGATAGCAAGAGTACTACACGTGGTGTCGACTCGCATGCACAGTTTTTATAATCGAAACTGTTATGGCTCCAATGGCTACGATCCTTTTTGTGAACCAGCATTAGCTACATCGGTTTCTCTCTCTACGCATGTTCAGACACCTTTACTGCAGTTGAACGCAAGCGCACAATCAGACCAGGAACCAGGACTTGCTGGTTCTAGTTTTGGATTTCGTCTAGAGCATCGCACGTTCGGTCGCCGCTGACCGAAAAGGAGCGGACTCTGGGGACAAGATTGTCGTGGTTCAGCTCCGTGAATTTCCAGAAGAAAATTGTCTTGGCTCAAATAACACAGAACAGGACAAGAGTAAAAGCAACTTGTAAAGATTTAACTTGTACATTGAAATATCACTGTCTGTGGTATACAATCTTATATGATTTTCTGGTGTATTACCTTCTTTTCCTTGACCTTGTATCCTTTCTCGTGCAATTCTATTTTCCAAAAACCTGACTTGCTTTTTTAACTTTTACGAAATGCGAAGACCTAAATTAAACCAAAAGCCTACATTAAAACTCCACAGCTATAAGGCACAGTACAGACTGCTTGTAGTCAAGAACAAAGATGAAAATGTCAAGAATCAATCAACATGTTGATAAATTGTAAAACAGCCATATTATAATATTTTTGTATTACATTACTGTATTGCATCATAGTGCGCACAGTTGAAATAAAATACAACAACTAAAAGAGTCTGCAATAACAACTTTATCGCAATTTTATTGTGTGACAATTAATCTTGTTTTGTTCACGTTTTTTTCTGTTCCATTGAGAAAAACAAGAAAAACAAAGGAAAAGAAAAGAAAAGAAAAGAAATTCCCTTCCCAGTATTTCACATAGCTTGTGGGGAACTTAATTAAATTGGTACTTAGTTTGAAATTTCCCAACAATTTTACCTTTTAAGATGGTTTCCGCAGAACATTCGAGCAATAATGGCAAAAATTCAGTTACAAAAAAACCCCTCATGGCATGGTAATATTTTGAATACAGTTAAGAAGGACTTATCGAGACTTTAGCTCTCAAGCTGACCCCGCGAGAGAAAACTGAACTGGAGGTTTGACATTAACTTTCTCGAGAATGCTTGAGAATTTAATCGAGGTGTCACTTAGAGAAATGAACTAAAGTGAGTTGTGTTAAAAAGTTACCGTGCTATGAGTAGATTTTAAGTAAATAGTTTTTGCACTTATTGCTCGAACTTCGAGCGGAATGTGTCTTAATTTTTCACCATTCTTGTTTGGTTTCGTTTAGAAGAAAGCGTTTCCGACTTGTTTGGTTGATTTATGTTTTCAAATGGCATTAAACTCGGTCAAACTGTAACATGTTTGACTGGGTGATTTCAACAGTACACTGCCGAAAAGTTTTTGACCGTTTCAACAGAAAAGGCGTTGGAAAATGGGTTCTTAAGCACTTGATCCTAACCAACGCAAAACAATTTCAGCTGAAACGAACGGTCCCAATACAGCACGACCTTCTTTGAAAACATGGAATTTCTAACGAGTCTACCATACTTATAGCAAGTTGTCAATTGCAACCAGGCCTCACTCTTGGTTGAGAGTAGACTGGTAAGCTGATGACGTGTCACATCTCAGAATTTCACGTAAAGCCATTGTAGCGTAAGTTGACGTGGGCAAAGTGAACTCCATCTGTAGTGCCAAGTACTTTCCGTCTGGAACAGACTGGGGCTCCTGAGCCACATTTAGTCGGTCCTTGTCTGTCAGGGCCAGGGGTTGTTTAACATCATTGTAACGTATCCAACGCCAGCTCATAAGACTCGGCCTGACGAGTAACTTCCTATGAAACGAAGGTTTTCTTAACACATAGGCGAGTCATTGCGGAATCAAAGGGGAACAATCAATGAAGATGAGCAGACAGTACATGTTATAACAATTTGATAGATTTTTTTTATCATCGACAATTTATTAGGGTCTCCTTTTAGCGCGTTGCGTCTCTTTTCTCGCGTATTAAGTTTCGTTCTTGCGTGTAGCCTCGCATCTCTTAGCGTATCGAATCTTACGTCTAACGCATCTCAATCCCGCTCCTTGTCCGTTACGCAACGTTGCATTACATTTTCCCCCTCATGAGATGCTTTACTATATATTCAGGAGCTTTTTCGCGAACACAGACCTGTCACGTCCCGCGTACGTACAACTAGAAGAAAACATTTAAGAACAAATCCAACGTGGCCGAGTGGTCAGCGCGTCGGACTCGCAATCCAGCAGTCTCGGGTTTGAGTCCCGCTCTGTCCACTACCTGGATTTGTTTCACGGTAACCCCGAGTTCAAATCCTCGGCCATGTTTGTAAATAGCCAATTGGTTTGCTCCGGCCAGTTGGGATTCTCAACAATGTTATGTTCATTGATTTAAATCATTTGTCTCAGTTGTTTGTTCGGCCCCATTAGCCTTTATACTATAAACACTGCCCAAAGTAAATAAAGGCTCTTTAATTTTTTTTTTCATTTCTACTTACCGATAAGCCCCTGAAAGTGCATAGTCTCGAACTTTTCGCCTCATGTTGCCAATGTCAAGTCCATCGTTGGCCATTATTTGTCTGTAGTGATCTTTTAGCTCGTTGTCAGGGTAAACAACGTCGTATCCAGGAAGTGGAAGGACAACGTCGTGGATTGTGAACTGTCCGCTCTTCAGATGTTCTTCGGTTACGACTGTTACTGCTGTTCGGCTTGGCTCAGAAATAAATTCGATAGTATCCTGCATCTGTGACTCGTCTGTAAAAAAAATCCTGGATTGTCATTTTGTGTTCTTGAACAAGACTCTTTCCCTCTCTAGCCTGGTCTTATCTAAGTTCTTTTGTTTTACTTTCTAAGCCATTCTTTTGCTACGAATACAAAGTCAAATGGTTGCGCGGTGGCCTCATGGTTAGTGCGCTCGCCTCTGGATCAAGTGGTCCGGGTTCCGGGGGGGGGGGGGTACTCCCATAAATTTCGGATAGGTGTGTGCCGCGAATAGGCTTAAACCCTGACCCTATTTAAGGATGAAGCAAACGAAAATTGATACCCTATTTAAGGCCCAAACCCGAAAAATGACACCCTATGGAAGGGAAAAACAAAAACTCGAAATAGCTTGAACGGGTCAACTTTTACACACTTCTATTTTAGCTGATACAATTTAGGCACCCTGTCTAAGGATCACACCAGGAACACCATGCCAACATGGGCGAAAATTATACCCTATTTAAGGCTATAGAACCTCAAAAACCATACCCTATCCCGTGGCACATACCTATATAGCTCATATATGGGAATATCCCCCCCCCCCCCCCGGGTCCGGGTTCAAGCCCTGGCAGGGGGCAATGGGCTGTGTTCTTGGGCAATATCAAGACACTTTACCCTCACAGTGCCTCTCTCCACTCAGGTGTACAAATGGGTACCGGCCAATTCAATGCTGGGGGTAACCCTGCGATGGACTAGCATCCCATCCAGGGGGAGTTGAAATACTCTTAGTCGCTTCATGCTGTGGACAGAAACTGGAGATAAGTGCCAGTCTGATGGGCCACTTGGCTAGTATGCAGAGTTTACCTACCTTACATAGTCAAATGATTGTCAGTGACCATGAATTGTAAGAAATTAGCATCCCACCCAAGGAGGAAGGAATTTTGTAATTATCATTGAAGCCATTTGTGCCAAAACAGGTCTAATTCAGTTATGTGAGAGCGAATCTTTTAGCAAATAAAGTTGCTACGTGAAAAACTTCTCAACTTCTCTACTTGGTCACTTTAGACAACAAAATGATATTCCCTACTGATGGAATTAGAGAAAGGAAAAGTATTGCAGCAGCTGGAATGATTTTTATTCAGCTTCCATGTATTAACTAGCACAAGAGAAGAATGAACATCCAGGAACTAAATTATCTGACTTTTTATTGCCTTGAGGATATGTGGAATTTTCCAGACTTGATTCATAATTCGCATGAGCATCCCAGCTAGGGGGACAGAAATGGCACAAGTAATTCTACATGATGAGGCATGTGCATAGTGTAATTTAACTTTAAATGGCAAATACAACTCACCTGTGTCAGTAGAACAGGCAGCTGATGATTTTGATGCAACAACCAGATCTCCTTTGATTGGCTGAAGCGCGTACTCCTAACAAACCCAACACAGTATAACAATTTAGACAGTATAAATATATACATGTGAGTAGGTATCTGTTGGTTATGGTTGTTAAGTATTGAACTCAATAAAATTTTATCTTCAGTTGATAGCCTTTGAAGAGAGCAACCAAACCGTGTCACATGACAGAATATTCCCAGCTAAACCTGGGGAATATCCAAGAATATTCCCCAATTTTCAAAATTGTGCATGTTGTGAAAAATATTTGAAGGATAGTAAACACAATAGTCTCCATTTGGTGCAAAAATATGCTCGGATATTTGTCCTTGGACATTATCTGTCCCTCAAAGCTCTCAGTTTTCCTCGAGCTACAATGTACCCTCTTTCTTGGAAAAATGATCACTTTTCAATGTTGAGGAAACGGTTGTTGTTATTCATCGTGGTAGATGCAATAATAACCATCAGTAATCGCTGGAGAGCAGAAACATCTGTCATCTGTACTTGTTTCTAATGGATATCCCTCCTTGTTTGTGCAGAAGATCAAAAAGGCATGAACAACCCCAAGAAGAGAGCCTGCCGCGGAATTTACATCCACTGCCGTTTTACCTTACATCCAAGGAGTTTCGGAGTCTCTCCACCGCTGCCTAGAACAACAAGGCATTCGCACTGTCTTCAAGTGCGACACGACACTTCGGTTACACTTAGTGCGACCAAAGGACACCGTCAACCCGACTAAACAAGATGGTGTTGTCTACAGGATTCCCCGTGAGTGCGGCAAAGTCTACATTGGAGAAACAGGGAGATATATGCAGGAGAGGATCATTGAACATGACAGGGATATAAGACTCGCCCGTACCCAGACCTCCGCCGTTTCTGAACACACCCACAAGACCGGCCACTATCCTATCTGGAATGAGGTCAAGTTTATTGATCGAGATCCTCACTGGTACACACGTAGGGTCAAGGAAGCTATTCACATAAGACTTCACCCTAATAACATCAACAGGGATAGTGGAATTGAAATTCCTGAAGCATTGATGCCCAGGATCAAAAAACACAGCAACAGGAGAACGGTAACACAGCAGACCACTGAGGGAACAGCTACTCGTCGGAACAATGGAACAATAGGAGGATCAAAATGCACCAATCACAGCCAACGTTTGTGATATAAATGATACCGTGCAATCAGTCGACCTTATTGCCTGAAGAAGACTAGCGGTAAGCAGTCGAAACGTCGCGATCTACATCTAAAGTGACTACATCGTGTGACAAACAATAATACACTTTATTATTGTTCACTTTTCGGAACAGATAATATCCACAGAGAAATATCCAAGCATATTTTCATGCCAAATGGAGGCTATTGTTTACATAGACTATGGAACAATTATGACAGACCATTTTCATATTCTCGGTATTGAACTGGAAGTAGCTTGCAATAGAGGCTCATGCGGGGGAATATCATTTGAAAAAGATTAATATCATTTGCATTTGAAAAGGCTACCCACATTAGTCTCAGCCTCAATGTGCTATTCCCATAACTTTCAAATAATACCTTAATGCGTCTTGATGCCATAGAGTTCCACACATAGCTCTGATATGCGTGGACGTACATGAGCCGTGTATTCCTAGAAATGGCCTGCAAGGCATTAACCAGGCCTGATGGCCCGTGTCTCACCAGACCCTGCAGGAGGTCACTCTCAATGCACTTCCGTTTGGGCATTCTCTTGAGAGTCCCTTTGGCATCATTCGTGTCTTTCCAGTATTGACGAGCGGCCTTCAGATCATCTGGTTCACCATCTCTTGGAGCAAGAAGCAAATCTATGGCTTCAGACCAGTTACTGAGAAGCAATGCACGACCTGTAGATTTTACAAATATTTAACAAGTTTGTTAGTAAAAGTAAAATTAATAGAATATAGACGCTGATTTTAGAAATACAAGGCATTTTTTTGTACATGTACATGTATCACAAAGTACAAGCAGGGTGAGGTGCATCATTTTTAAAATTTTTTTCCTCCATAAGATACATGTAGGCATGGATACAGATTTAGAGCCCTAATGACTTTCAGTCTGAATTACGCCTACTCTGAAACATAAAAATGATAATAAAAACTAAAACTACACATATAACTAATTCAAATCTTTGATGTTCAGATGTCAATTCAGCTTAGGTTATAGGCAAGGGTAAGTCTTGTGCAATTCTCATCAATGTACTGAGATTGCATACTAAGTTAAATGGAAAACTAAAAGCTTTTCTTGTACATGTGCATTTTACACTATTGACTCTGTATATAAATGCATGCACATGATGCTTTTTACATACAAGTGCAATAATTTGTTTAATTGAAAACAAAGACAAAGAAACCACCATACATTTACTTCGAAATGACCTGATAATACATGTACAAGTAATTACTTTAAAACTCACCTATTTTATGCGTGGGAACTGAGGTGGTTCCAAACCTTTGCAATCCAAAGTAATTAATAAACCCATTAACTTTCAGTGACTCCAAACTCTCTGTTATCTTATCATGATCCCCAACAACATTCCGAAGTGTTATGATAAAATGGTTTCCAGACAAAGAACCAAGTTTAAGAGGCTCTCTGCAATACTTAAAATTCCCAACACACATATTCCAAAGGGAAGCATTCAGATCCTTCAGCTGTTCAGCCCTGACTCGGTACACTGAAACTTGCTGTGTGGTGACTGCCCTGCGATCTTTTGTTCCAGCATAGCCAAACATGCCCGCTTTGATCTTAAGGAGTTTGCTCAAAAGGTTAATAGCATCCATAGTGTCTTTGTTTTCCTTGTAAAGAACAAACCAGCAATAATTGCCAAGTTCAGCTGGCCAGCGAGTATTTCTCTGCTTTCCACTGGAATCCCGCTTATGGAAAACTCTGACTGCCTTTTTGTCACCTACATCCACTGTGTCACTGTCTACAAAGAATACGAAAATGGTTAACTCTTACAGTAGGGAAATTGAGAATAAAAAGGCCCAGTTTGTTATTAAGTCCATATTAGAAACAGGAAAAAATTCCAGCACAATTTTGAGTTCAATAAAAGACACAAACATGTACGTGCATTAGACAAAGTTAAGAGTACCATTATGAGGTGGCAGCCACAATGTTCAGTAAAGCAGTTTACATGTATCAGGCTCCACAGGTGTTCTACGTTTCAGTGGATTTCAAGAGCAATAATTTGGTTATTGTAGAGATGCTACCTCCTGGTCTCTCCCAACAAGAAGGAGTGCTAGTCTATCACAGGATTAGGATTACCACCCACTCCCCCCACCAGCATTAATTTGACTGATGTCCAGTTGTACACCTGGATGATCATGAACAGAGGCACTCTGAGAGTGGAGTGTCATGCCTAAGAGCACAACATAACGATCCTGGCCAGAACTCAAATCTGGAGTGCGGCACACTTCACATTAGGCCACTATACCTCCCTTATACCTTAGCATACCCATTTTGTTTGTTTGTTTGTTTGTTTGTTTGTTTTTTGCAGGAAAACAAAAAAACAAAAAACAAAAAAAACACACACACACAAAAGCCAAACAAACAAACAAACAAACAAACAGGAGAGACTTCTTAATATAAAGCACAATTGAAATAAAATTGATTAAATTTTTATGTAAACTACCAAGCCTAAGAAAACAAATATATCTCAGATGACTTCTGCATGTGTAAAAATCAAAGAACCAATAAGAAAGGACCAATAAGAGAGGAGCGCTACAGAGATCCTGTTAACAAAGGTATATTTGCTGATTTTAACAAATACTAGGATTAAATATTAACTCATTGTGAAATCTTCTTTACCTAAGAAAGAGTAGTTTTCCCTAATGGCACGGTGAATTAATCTTCTGTGATCTTTGTCGTCATCTGGAGATAAAGTCACTGAAAGCTTTTTCTCCTCATCATCAACAACTCTTTGGAGTTTTTCTCTCTCTTCTAGGTTTAATATATTAAGATCAAATTCTTTGGTCTTGTCACCCTGAGGTATTGAGGTATCTGACAGGCGTACCATGTTCCCTTCAAGGTCCCTCTCACTGACAATGAAGTCTGTATACCTCTGCTTCAGTACGCCGTGAAAGCCTGGAAAATTACTCACGAATTCAAGAATTCCTACGTCCTTTTCAGAAACACAAGTATCGATCACAGCATCAAGTCCACTTTTAGATGATTCATTAACCGATACATCGTTTCCCGGGTTCTCTTCTTTTATGTTTCGTGTCTCTTCAGGGCTGCCATCGCGCACGTGTTCTGGGTCAGTTGGATTTTTCCTTTCAAGGTTTCCGTCAGTATCTTTTCCCTGAACGCACTTAGGTAACTCGTAAGTTTTCTCTTCACCAGCTTGATCATCTGTCCCTGTTTGAAGATTTGATTGCGACGATTCCAAAGCTATTCTAGGACGTTTTGAGTCAGGTTCGAAATCCACGGCTTCGTCCGCCATATTGAAAATTGAGCCTGCAATCAATAGCAACATTTCGCTGAGCTTGATAGTCATTCAAGTATGACTAACTAACTTGTCTCCAGGCTTCCACCATGAGCAGAGAAACGTCTTTTCTTTGTTTCCTATCGGTTTATATTTTCAGGGCTGCGTTCATTTGTGGGGATCCAACGATGAAAGCAGTACTCTACAAAACCGGTGGCGTTGAAAATTTAAGTATAGGTACAGTTTCAAAGCCTAAAGCGGAGAAAACTCGTGTTTTAATCCGCGTGCAGTACACAGCGCTAAATCGAGCTGACACTCTGCAACGACGAGGCCTCTACAACCCCCCGCCGGGGGATTCGGACATTCTGGGAATAGAAGTTTCTGGTGTGATAGAGGAGGTGGGAGAGGAGTGTGTTCGCCAATGGAAGTAAGTGTTTTATCTGGATGATACAGGTGGAAAGACAGAGAAGGTTAAAGTAATATCCCCGGCACAGTCAATCGAACCCAATCGAACGAAATCGAACTCACACAAAAATAGCAAACAATCGAACTCAATCGATTTCCGAACTCTTGACCACGTCTTTATGGTCTAACTACAGAATACACTGTTCTTCTTAGCCGGCTTCGCGGTACGAAGAAACTTGCGTTTATTCGTGTAACAGATAAATTGTGAATTCAAAATGGCGTCCTTTATTTACGTTGGCCAGACCGGGATGGGGGGGGGGGGGGGGTGGGGGGAGGGGGAGGAGGGGTACTCCCTTTTAAAGCCTATACGGGGAGGCTCCGCCCGAAAGGGGTACCGTTTTCAGGCTTCAGTTATATGAAATGGTAGGAATTTCTCAAGTTGAGGTATGTAAAAGGGTAGCGATATCTGTCATTTAGTAAAATTACAAGGTATTTAATCAAATATTTCGAACAGGCGCACCTTACGGCTCTATCATTTCATTTAATGAACCTGTCCCGGCCCATGGACTAATTTATTAGGCACTACATGAAAATGACAAGAGAACTTTTTTTTTTGGCGATTTATTCACAATACGGGCCAGTTATGAAGTATGTGGAAGGGTACCTTTTTTCATTTAAAAGTAGTCGGTCCTTGTCTGTCAGGGCCAGAGGCTGTTTAACGTCATTGTAACGTATCCAACGCCAGCTCATAAGACTCGGCTTGAGTATTAAAAGTATACGAAAGGGGTACCTTTGCTGTCAAAATGGTATTCACAAGGGTAAGGGTTGGACCTCGGGGCGGAGCCTCCGCGTATGGAACTTTGTAGAGTACCTACCCCCCCCGCGGGCGATGGCCACGCGGTACGCGGTACGCAGTGAGAAATATGCAGCATTTGTCTTCTAAAAACTTGACTCACAAAGTAAGCAGTTACTGATTGATTGTGACTTTCCTCTAACTACTTCTCAACTGAAACGAATAACCGGCTTCTAACTACGTATCAACTAATAAAACACATTAACTTACTTCTCAGTCTTAAAACACTTTAAAACGAGAATGACACCAAGCCAAGTGAAGCGTACCCCTCAAAACTACATTAATGAAATGATTATTATGAATATTGACCCCGCTAATCATTTCAACTTCAATAATGAATTAATTGTTTGAATACTGAACCCGCTAGTCGTTTCAAGAGTGCAATAATGAATTGATTTTTTGAATATTGAACCCGTTAGCCATACTGTCGAATTGGAACGACTAACAAGTTCAATATTCGATTTATCAACTCACTGCATTCTTGAAACCACTAGCGGGTTCAATATTCAAATAATCAATCTTGAGTGGTGCGCTTCACTTGGTTTGACAGTAATGCCTGTGATGAACAATGTTAATGCGCACAGCAAGGATCAAAAGCTTGAAAGCGAAAATTACGCGCTTTGAAGAGCACATTTTAATATCCAGTTAGTTGTATGATCACAGATTTTATCTTTGTCCCGCGATTGCGACAGAACATCAACTACAACCACAAGGACTCGAGCGTTGTTTTTATCTACGCCTCGCTTCTTCTTTTGTTTTTGTCTTTGGGAATCATTGTCGCTTTTGTATTATAAGATTCATTATTTCATCGCAAGCTGGTCTTTTGTTATTAATTTCACTGCCTCACGTCGCGATTCTATGGTTTCTTTTGTAACAATAACTCTTCTGAGATCAACTTTCAATTGCCTCAATTGTTCAAAAAAAACCACCCGTTTATAAGCTTCCATCGTTCATGCCACTGCTCATTCCGAAACCATACGCTACACAGCAAGGTACTCCAGCTCTTTGAGATACACAATAAGAAAATGTCCAAATTAGCGAAAGTTGCAAAGCAACACGTAAGAACCTAGGGTCAGCTGCATCGTCGGTTAATTTCCATAACATTTGATTATGACTGCTTTTTCCCTCCTTCGGTTGCCGAATTCGTCAACAAAAAAGCAGCTTCGCTTGGCTCCTGTCCCGGATACCTTGTGCCGGTAACCGGTCGTGTAGCTTACCGGAAGTTGAAAACACTGCCTATTTCTTGTTCTTCAAGCGTGAATGGGGGCTAATCGACTTCTTGCTGGGGGCTAATCGACTTCTGACTGTGGCTAATCGTCTTCTTTTTGGGGGGTTAAACGGTTAGGGGCTAACCGGCTAGGATCTAGACGTCCAGCCTTTACATAGTCTTCATCGTTCCACCGGGTACGGGGAGATCGCAAGCCCTAGCCTGAAGGAAGGCGCACTTCAACCAGTGCACGATGTGACGTACCGAGCCAGACATGCAAAACTGCATGATTAAAAAGTGCACTTTATCGGCCTTAGTGAAAACTGTTTATGAAACTGACAACGATTAAAGCCTTCATTGTCTCGCCAGAGGTTTTTGAAGATCTGAATAAACTCCTAAAATGCAACCGGTTCAGATTTTATGCCAGCTTTTCTCCGGAAGAAGGTTTATTCTAACGATTTGCAACATAGAGAACCCGCGAAATACCGCCCAATATTGAGATCCTCCCAGGTGACCTACGCCGCACGTCTACTCCGTCGCATGGAGGGCCAGGGCCATGGCTTGCTGGACTGCTTCATGTTTCTTTTTCCAATGTGCCTGCGTCCAACTACCATTGAGAAAGAAGAAGCTCGCCCCTGGTTTGAAAGTGAAGACTTAAACCTGAAACAGGTTTCCGACATCTTCCTAGAAACGCACGACGCTCACGACACCCCGGCATCATCCCACTACATGTTCTCCGAAGCTGCTCAACAACGACTCACTGCCTTCAAGGACGGCTTCAGAGACATTAGCAATGTCCCGCCAAAATCCAAAATGATTGGCCTTCTACAGAGATTGTCATCCGCTCTTCGCATGTTTACTTCGTCGCAGAAGAACTGATTGCAGGCAGAAAACCTCGGAGAGGCGGGGGTGGGGAGGTTCTTCAATTCAATATATTACTCTCTGCTTACCGCATACCCAGTAACTAAGAAAAGTTACTTCTCTTGTGTATATTACTCACCGCATACCGCGTAGCCAGCAACTAAGACAACTTCTCTTGTTTATAATACTCACTGTGTGACGCGTACCGAAGTCAGCAACTAAGACAACTTTTTTTATATTTTACTCACTGCGTGTGTTATTATGTACTCATATCTCAAAAAAAAAAAAAAAAAAAAAACTTTACTAGGGGAATCTAGGATGCTGGGGGGAGGGATGCAGGGAGAAATGGGGGTTGTATACAGGGGAAGCTTGTGTACAGAGGGGGGAAACTTGCTAATGGGAGAAATAGAATTTAGGTGAATGTAATTTGTAACTTCTTCAAAGAATGTGAATTTGTTTTCTGCTTTTCACAGAAAGGGTGACAAAGTTATGTCTTTGCTGGGAGGTGAGCAATTGTTTCCAATACTTAAATCATTACCATGGTATGGTAGATCCTATATACACCTGTATATAGCATCCCTTTAAATGCATCAGTCCACGATCAGTTTTCAGTGATCAACAAGTTAAAAACGTCTGCTACACATGTACATCACATATTTAGTGACTAACATTGAACTTGGCATAGTAAAGGGCACATAGAGGTACTTTGGTGCTGGTCATCTTACACCAGTGTTCATCTACGTTGCCCTTATTTTGAGTCAAGCTTTTTCAGCTAGTACGTGGCTCACATAGAGTCCGGCTGTAATATCTTCAACACCTTTGTAAAGTGCATATGGGTTCCACGTGCAAATCCCGTCATACAATCACGCGCAAACCTTTAACTGCCAGAAGGCAGCTTTAGAAGTCATACTTCAAATGGCAATACACATTACATGATGTAAATAAGATGTTATCAATCAGAGGCCGATCCAGACTTTGAGCTAGGGGTGGGGGGAACCCGTGTTTTATTTACTTTCCCTGCCGGCTTTTCTTCCTTCAGTCATCTCTTCTTTTTTCACCCAAAATAAGGAGGGGGGGGGGGGGGCGGCCCCTCCCCTAGATCCGCCACTGTTAATAATTTTTCATTTTTAGGAGGAGGGTATGCCGAATATTGTACTGTCGAGGAAGCTCTTGTAATGCCAGTACCCGACTCTTACAAACTCTCCGATGCGGCAGCCATTCCTGAAGTCTGGCTAACAGCATATCAACTCCTGCACTTTCTCGGCAAAGTTGAGAGTGGTGAAGTAGTGCTTATCCACGCGGGTGGCAGCGGTGTTGGTACAGCGCTGGTTCAGCTGTCACGGTTGGCTGGAGCAGTGCCTTATGTCACTGCAGGTTCGGAGGCGAAGATCAAGATGGCAGAGTCACTTGGAGCCGAGGGAGGGTTTAACTACAAAACAGGAAATTTTTCCAGTTGGATAGAAAGTGTTACTGGTGGTAATAGCATTGTTTTTATATTCTTTGTAGTAATTTCTGAGTTGAAAGAAAGTCAAACCCCGGGGTCATTGTTCAAACTGAACGACAAGTAATTAGAACTACATGGTATTGCTGCGGTCGTGGGTTGCAGGTCCGTGGGTCGCGGGTCACAGGTCCCGGGTTATGGGTCGCGCGTCACAGGTCGGTGATGGTGGGTTGTAGACTTAAGGTGGCCGAACACAGTTTAAGCGAGCGTTCTTGCTTAAATTAATTCAGTACCGACACAGTAATTATTTTATGTACTCTACGCTTGTGCTATTGTTCTAGCTATTTGTTCTTTCTTCTTCTCAAACTTAATAATTCATAAGGTCAACTACCAACCACAAGATGTATACCACATCACGTGCATGTGTTTGGATACCCAATGAAAAACAGTATACCACTCTCCATTGAGAGTGGTATATACCACTCCCCAGTGAGAGTGGTATATACCACTAAAATATGCACAATGACAACTTGCACAAAATCAATGAATATTTATTACTCAGAAGTAAACTTTTACAATGTGTCTCCTTTTGTTTTCAAAGTCACACCCATTCGCGTTGCTTCTTTCATTTCTGCATCCAAAACACGCCGAAATGTCACAAACCTAAGAAAGCGAAAGAAAAAGAGTAGTATTAAAAACAATGCACACAAGTAGTTTACGCGAACCAAATTTTATCACCAAAAAATGCAACTTACCTTCGGTCGGACATGTCCAAAGGGTTCAATGCAGCACTTCCATTTACATCAGAAAGGTGGCGCTTCAGTCCGCAAATAATCGAGTACAACTAACGGGAAGGATAACGTTCCCCAGAAGAATTGTTTACTTCTTGAACGAACTTCGACAGCCAGTAGTTGAGACTGCATGCAGGCCTATCTGTAATGGCCGTTTCCAAAGTTTGCACTCTTTCTTCAAAGTCTTTCGTGGTAAAAAGACCACCGGGTTCCAAAGTACAGGACTTCACTAATCGATGCGGTTTCCATTCGAAAACCTTACACGACCATTTGGCTTTATAAGCTGTTGATTTCGGTACTGCATTATCAACACTTTTCTTCTCATCCTCCACACTTTTCGGCTACCGAAATCTCTCGAACGACTTTCTTGCGATATACATCCTGACTGAACGACAACTTGTAAATGCTGGCAACCCCAGCAACTTTCACATCTCAGAATAAATTAAATCGCACCATAAATGCAACTTAATTACGCCGGTAAAAAATATCATTGATATTGAAATTATCGAGGAAGTAATGTTAGACAGCAAACAATTCTAATTGGAAGTCTTTGTTTATTATTTCTTTAAGAGGGATCATGAGAAGTTATTTCCAAAACTCGTGCTTCGTGTTTCATCGGGGTATCCAAACACCTCGAAACAATAAAAGCACTCGACCTACGGCCTCGTGCTTTCATTTGTTTCTCGGTGTTTGGATACCTCGATGAAACACTCGCTGTCGTTTTGGAAATAGTACATCAACGACCCAGGGTGTTGTAGATTTTGATCTTTTGTTGAACTTTATTAATGTCCGCATGCTGCACTGAGCTTGAAAGAAAATGTCTTAGATGGCCAATGCTCTTTATTTCATTTCATTTTTGCGGTTTGTTTTAGGAAAAGGTGTAAATGTGATTCTAGATTGTGTTGGAAGCTCGTTTTGGGAACAGAATATCAAAAGTCTCTCCGTGGATGGCCGTTGGGTTCTGTATGGACTGTTGGGTGGAGGACAGATCTCAGGGAACCTACTCGGAGACTTGCTTAAAAAGAGGGGATCTCTTATCGCCACAACTCTGAGGAGTAGACCCCTTAGTGTAAGTGCCATTTTGTGTGCCATCGATTTTTTAAACTTTCAGAGATGTTACGTGTGTGAGAAAGATCGCAGGGAGATCTTTTCAATACCGTGTGAAGAGAGGACTTAGATTCGAGCTGAGAACAATTCTATCCTGATGACAAAACGCGTTAAATAATCAGTGCTACAGGCATTTTCTCTGCCCGACTATTTAGCATCCAATCAACAGTACAATGCTATTTTAAGTGCTTTGTCCCTCAACTAAATCTCATAGTTTTACGTTTATGTTATACCGAGAATACAACCGGCCAAGCCCCAACCTATTGCGATGTCATCCGCCAACGAAAACGTTATTTATGTCGCTCAGTAAGTTCCTATTACCTTAAAAACAACTTTGCGTTTCGAAAACTTCTGCCAGTTTACTCCAAAACGTTTGGGTTTTTTATTCTTTTATACAACAAATAGTAACTTGTTAAATGTAATTTGCATTGTTTTACAGTATAAAGCGGCATTGGCCCAAGAATTTACAGAAAGAATCGTTCCACAGTTTGCAAATGGAAAGCTCAGATCCATTGTGGACTCTGTGTTTCCCATGGATGAAGTCCAGCAAGCACATAAGAGAATGGAAGCAAATGAGAATATTGGGAAAATAGTTATTCAAATCTCTTCCAAAGAGGAAGCCAGCATTGGGGAAAACAAATCAGAACTGTAGTCAGCTTAAACATATGAAGGAGAAGGGCCGCGCTAGTGCCTTTTTACCATTTCACACGTTGAAGACTGTAGTTAAGACAGTCGAAAGCTTGTTGTTTTAGATACTTTTCTCCAGAGAACGTTTTTAGATTTTACCATGCTGTCAGCTTATCTGATATGGTGTATAACAAGCTGTATAACAACATTAAAACAATTGAGAATCAAGAGGTTAGTCAAAGTTTACTGTAGGGATCAGTTTTAGTTTGCACATTTCCTTAAATACTAACGTGCCATAGAATAGACAGAACGTTGTCTATTTGTTTTTAATGTCGGGTAAATAACGAAATAAATATTTCTTTACAAATATTTATGTCCACAGGTCAGGGAATAAATTATATTAAGTTCTTTCCCCTACATCATGTACTACAATACTCCAATAAAACAATATCTTGTATACAAGCATCCCTGGTAACTTGCTGCAATTATTTATAACTACACTTGGCGTGTCGGAAAACGAACTGACACCTTTAAAGTGAGGCATACCACCCACAAACATCCATCACACTTGAAGGAACGTAAGTCCGAACGACCTGTTGCTCCTGAGTGCAAGTATCAGCAGAGAATTTGCCTATCTAAATGATCCTAACTTATTCGTTTCCAGCAAAAGAATATTGGAAGAATTGAACGGTATGTGCAATGTACATGAATTAATGAAAAAAGGAGAATACAAAATATATAAAAGCGTGTGTTCGACGTTGAAAGGAATAACTTGCATTTCCGTACTGGATGTTTATTAAGTTACTTACGTAATATACACAGAGAAACCTCTACCATGAATCATTCTAGAGTGAGACGGACCAGGTTCACAGTTTTAAAACAATGAACCTGAATATTTCGGAAATGTTCTCTTTTCCTTTAATGCTTTAATCATTCCCACCAACAAAAGAATTGAAAACAGAAATAAATAGAAAAAAAAAAAGGGGGGGGGGGGGGAGGAACCTCTCTCCTCTTTACAGCAAATACAATTTTTTTTATAACATTATTGTATAGACCGCTAACAAAAGAAGGAATAAAACTTTTTTTTTCTTTTTCGCTGTTTGCGAATTACCATCACATGTACCTAATGGTATTTACCGCGAATTGGCCATTTTTGTTCCATTACATTGTAAGGGAGAGTTACGTTTCCTTTTTTTATGTAAAGACGCTGTTCTATATCTTGAGTGTCTGAACGCTTTTTAATTGTATTATGTCACACTTTCTTGGCTAGAAGATGAAGGGTCGCATTTGGCACCAAGCCACACTCCTGTAGAGTTGCAGTAGGATCATCGTACACTCTGTTAGGAAAAGACGTTTTGATGTCATAGAGAGGTGCATCTGCAGGCCTGAAGAACACAACAAAACAAAGTTGCATAATTATGTTACTCAAATTAGAAGTTTCTGTAAATCTGGAACAAGAAAGTCTTTTACATATGAACCCTTTCTTAAGTTGTACGCTTTTAGAATCATTTTAGTGTTAATAACATTCCAAATTTCCATACCACTTCTGAATGCCTATGAAGTAAATCTATCGAAACGAAGTTGCACGAAAACAAAACTCGTGTTGAAATATTGAATAAAACAAATGGTTATCTTGTGACGTACCTTACAGCATCAATGTGATTCCTTACATCGCGTATACAGTCTGTAAACTTCATCTTCAATATGTATGTCTAAAGCGAAAAGAAATGTCAGGTTTTAAGCTTAATTATCATATGACCCGTACAGCCCCGCGAAGTATTTCCTTGGAAAACCAGAAGAAAAAAGGTCCCGTGTGAGGGCCGTATGCGTCGAAGTGATAGGCCCGATAGAAACGCGTGCGGCCCCACAAAATCGATGCGAGTTATTAACGACAGAAACAATTTTATTGCTGTCAAATTTTGTTTTCTTCAAAAGAAATCAGTGATGAAGGTCAACATTCTCACAGCGAATTTACTTTACTGACAAACTTTCGGATGCACAGCTACATAAGTTGCCAACTTAGTCCGAAAGCACAGAAAGAAATTGACACACCTCGCAAATGAAGAAGTTCACGAAAAATTAAAACAAACAAACAAACAAACAAACAAACAAACAAAACGGCCATATGATAAAATACTTATTGACTGAATGGGAGGGCCGGATGGAGAAATATCTGGCTCTCGGTCAGGAAGCACGGACCTTGCTGAGCTCAGTCTGTACGTCTTTTTCTCAAGTCAAATGTTCTCCCTTCGGCCCTCTCATTCAGTCAATACGTACATAGTAGTAAAAGTATCTCCTTAAAATACGTTCAATACTCAAGCCGGCTTTACCATTTCTCCAGTCTCAGATTTGATCCTCAATGTGGAAACTTGAGTTGTACCTGACTGTGGCCTCGGACCATCTGTACTCCTATGAACCAACATTTGATACGATTAAAGGTACATTCAGCAGACTAATCGGGAAATGAAGTCTTCAGATGTAGAAAAAATCATGTTTATTTTACCTCGATTTTATCTCTTGGAGAACAGGAGTATCCAGAACTTTGACATCCGAATGACCCTCCCCACCCTGTTGAGAATGACAAACTAAATAGTTAAAACAGATACAATGTAGTTGCGTTGACCTGGGTCAAAATTGGGTCAATAGCGAAATCAAACCAAAAGCTTTAAGGCCCCGTCTACACTACGCCGCAGAAAAAAAAATGCCGTTTTCAAATTTCTCCGGCGTAATATGGACGGGGCCTAACTTCACGCCATACTGTCACAAACCTTGATAACATTTGCTACTCCAGATCTGACGTCAATTATTTTACCATCTTTAATAACAGATTGGGGGAGGCGGGACAGGAATTGATCTACAGACTGTTGCTTTTGTCCTACAAGACAAAAGGCGTCAGTGAAAATATCATTGAACTAAACCTAAGCGATGTATATATGCTGTTATATAGAAAGCTTGCTGACAGAAGAAGTGCAGTTATAGACAGTTATGAAAATAATATACTACTATATGATACTAAGCGGCGAGCTCTCATTGGTTGATGGGTGTGTTTCGATGAGTGTATGTAAACACGGTTGGGACGATTTAGATTCGCGCGTATTTTCGAGAAATATTTTACAAAAGCAACAGAGTACTTGTTCCGTGTAGCCTCATCTAAACACTTGGGGGGCTGGGAGAATTCTCGAAAATCATACAAACTCGAGACTGCGTCTCAAGTTTGCATAACTGTCTCGAATTCTCCCAACCCTCCTCGAGTTTAGATGAGGCTATGTAAACACAATTAAAAAAGTGTGCTATTTTCCAGTGAAAAAGTTTTCCACCGCATTTTGGCATCCTTTAATCGACACCGTTATTACAATTCTCTGTTGGCTTGTCTTTGATTTTACCGAGTGTGCGAGGAAGGTCTGGTGAAGACTAAACAGGGCAACATGCCACAAAAGGAAAACGCCAAGTGTACAAATTTGATATTGATTTTGTCAAATCAAATGGAACCCATCTGGTAGTTAACATATTATCAAGATTTCCAAACCTTGTCAAAATACATTTTCCTATTTGTCGAGTGGCCTGACACTAAAGTATACATCACTGCGAATGCACAAAAGGTAACGACCTGATGGACAAAACAAACCTGGTGTTTGACTTTCCACTTTGTGATTCTTAACGTCCTCTTCAGTCACCAGTGACTGCCCAGTACCAGGAAACAACAACGCGGTCCGTCTGTCTTCAAACACCACATCTCTTTTGTCTTGAACCTTTGTCGTGAGAAAACGGTTTAAATATGCAGTGATCTATTCTGACGTATTCTACGAAACTTGTTCCCAAGATTAACTTGGGAAAACACTTACGTTAACTTTGTGACATCAGTGCTTTCAAGGAGCTATTTTATCGATATTCTGGTATCCCAGAGAAAATTTGGTTGCGTGTTTCATTCACAGAAACATACATGTACATGTATAAACGAGCAAGCCTACGAATCAGTGGACTGGCTAACCCACTCTACTTTGTCTCGTTAACTACTTTCTTATCAGAGGACTACGCTGTATTTATTTGAAAATTAATACATTGCAATGTTAGTGTGCATCACGGTGATCTGTTTTCAGAAAGGGTTATAGACTCCTTTACGGATTATTCGCGTGGCTTATAATTTTATTTCTTGTCTGCTATTGAAATTGTAATGAATGAAATAAATAATAATATTATTTATTTATTATTTATAAATAAATTTAAAATGCAGCAACTGTATGATCGATGCCTGTACCTCAAATGGAACACCATCAGGATATCTAGCTTGTAATTCACTGGGAAAGAATCCATCCATTAAGTCTTGCATACATTGCTGCAGAAAATCATGAATACAGGAATTAGTAATCCATACCAGTAATGCTATAGTTGTAAACAAAGGTTGAACGCAATGTACAACTCTACAATTATTTATATCTTCCACTTACATGTAACATTTTTTTGTATGCTCTGCAACTTGCAACGTGTTACAGAGCATAGCTCTTTGAACTCTTCCGTTGGGAAACACATCTTCGAGATGCTTTCAAAGTCAAAACCGAATATGTTTAACAACTTTTCGGTTCTCAAAAAGTGCCGACGCAAATTTGAGTGGTATCATTTACAAAATGCCGATAATAAAAAAAAAAAAATAAAAAAATAAAATAATAATAATAATAATAATAATCATAATAATAATAATAATAATAATCATAATAATAATAATAATAATAATAATCATAATAATAATAATAAAAGCCAGCCATTTTTGAACATTCAAGCAGACTCATTCCGCGCGAAGTTATTCATATAACATACCCAAAAAGTGCTAATTATGTTTTTCACTCAATATATTACTTTAAATATATTTTTTCACATTTTTTGTTACTTTTTTAAAGAAAATTCGTACATGTATACATGTATAAATGTACAATTACAATTCTACCTTGCATGTAACCTTTGAATCTTATTAGAGGCTTTGTAATTTTTAGCTACTTTTAGACGAAATTTTTACAAATAAGACTAATAAATCATTGCATTGCATTGCATTGCATTTTCTTATGTCACCATGATATTTTCACTCTTGCCTTTAAAATGACGTTAGGAACATCGAAACGTCGGACTACTCTAGTTGTAATATTTCTACTAAAGTTTTTCAGCAAACCTTTACTTTTAATATACATGTATTCGTTTGCCCAAAGGCTTGTATCTGAATATTAGTCTGTTTCGTCCGCTTCAGCTGCCTTATTCAATTTAAATTTTGAACCATGGTTTTGCACCCCGCAGGCATAGCTTTTTCTTACCGTAGTCTATGCTTCGTATTCGTACTGCAATAGATAAAAAGAGGCTCTGCTCATAGGATGTTCGTTTTGCTGCCTGTCATTCAAATCATGTGATCAAACTTTCTCTTAAGACCAGAGTCCTTAATATACAATTTAAGACACCACAGACTGACGTAACACTAGAAGTAACCATTTCAATGTTAAAGAAATACCTTGTTCAATGATAAAACAATCGGCTATGAGTTGAGATAAATGATGATCTCAATTACAATAAACACAAGTGAGATAATTGTTAAATAAACACTGACCTGAGTAACTGGATCAGAATATGGCCTGAAGGGACCACCAAACATCAAAATACCATTAGAATACAATGTCAACGGCACAGAATCACGAACCTGCATACAGAGAAATAGTATTATAATACAGTTACTGTTAGTAAATAGTGGGACAATGCTTGCATATTTCACATATGCTTTCACGTGGGAAATCTTCCTTACAGTCCAAATCATGATTGTACATGTATATTAGACAAGTGCATATGTTTGTCTACATATAAACTTAAGTTTATTTTGGGAAATATACATATGTTGCAATAACCTTTAGCTTAGAGTATTTTCTGATGGTAGCGTCTTTTCTGAAGACATTTTTTACAAACACTTTGTGATGTAGTTACATAGCATTCGTAACTGTACATGTATATTCGACTATTAGCTTCAATTAATTTATTATTGTAAAGGCTTTGGAAACCTTTTAGGCTAGCACTCTGAGCTTAACTTCCAAATTTAATACTGCTTTTTTGGGCAACCAGTGGGTTTGATTTGAAATTGAAACCTCCTTTTTTATTTTAACAATAATAAATAACTTATTTATGTATTAATAAGTAAACTACAGCATGCTGATTGATACGTACATGCACGTATTTCTTTTAGAGCCTCCTACAAGTAGTTCCTCTCTTAAGGTCGTGTTTCACTAAGCACAGTGGAACCTCATTTCAACGAACCTCTATATAACGGAGTCCTCGGTATAACCAATCATATTCTTTATCCCAGCAATAGTAAAATGTATGGCAAAACCTTGATACAACGAAACCTCAGAATAGCAAACATATTTTGCCAGTCCCTTGGCCCTTTGTTATATCGAGGTTCCCCTGCAGTGGTTTATTCTTCATTTTCCCCCAGAAATCATGAATTGATTCGAACAGAAAATGGATTTACATGCCAGAGGGCACAAAAAGGATTGGTGAGTGTGAACAGCAGGCTATGCACTACATGTACCTTAAGTCTGGCTCCATCTTTCGTCCGTGACACTTCACTACAGCCCTCCCCTGCCAGAATGTTGAGTTCTATGATGTTCTTAAGTACTACATCAAAGTTCATTTTAAACTTGTATGCTGCAGTATTAACCACTGAAGAATCTAAAAGTATCAAAAAAAAAAAAAAGAAAAAGAAATTTAATATTGCTGTAAAGGATTAAATATAGCAAGCTAAACAACTGCTACTACATGTACAGTTTAACAGCATGAAATGGTACATAAGTAATGTAATATCGTAAAACAAAAAGAAAAGTTAAAGGGAGATGAGTGGCAATCTTATGGAACTTTACATTTTACAAACTCAAGAAGCAGGTTTTCACTGAAATAGCTGGGGACTGAGACTTTTTATAAACTTCTGGTGTGATAATGTAACCTATCTGTTTTACTTGGATTCCAAACTTGTTGCTGTCTGCTTAGAGAGCTGGGAACTGAAGATGGTGTTTCTTCTAAGACATCGTAATCAGAATCGGCATTATCATCTCCAACCCAGACCATGCCGTAATCAGCTAAAAAGTCCTGGTAGAGAGACAATAAAAATGTTGGTTTATACAAGAGAAACAATTTAAAATAAGCAACAACTCAAGTTAACTTCAGTTTTTAAAAAATCCCACAGGATCTTTGGGGATCTTACAACAGGTGATCTTTAAGGACCTAGTGAAGATCCTTAAGATAACCTTGGATCTTTTAAGGGTTCTTAATAGATCTTTGAAAGATCTTGCAAAGATCCTTAAACAGAGGATCTTGTAACTTTAGATATTTTTTTTTTCGAGGATCCTCCAAGATCATCAAAGATCATGACAGGATCTTTCAAGAGCAAAATCTTTGAAGATCCTTGAAGATCCCAAGGATCTTGGTCTGAAAGATCTTCAGAGAGATCCTTGAGGATCTGCTCAAGATCTTTGAAGATGCTGAAGAATAAAGTAAAGATCCTTCAAAATCTTGGCAAGAACCTTTGAGAATCTCAATCAAGATTCTCCATATGATCAACTTCATAAAGATTCCCAAGGGTCCTTGATGATCCTCTAGTAGAGAAAGATTCCCAAGAGGCCTAGGGTAAACTACAGGCAAAACAACAACAACAACAACAATAATAACAACCTTAAGGCAAATCATATACACCATTAAGTTTATATTCATTTGGCTTATATGTACATGCAATACAATGTACAATTTATGCACATTGTGTCATGTTGAGAAGAGGATTCTAAAATCTGAGAGTGTTACAGGGGAACATTGTCACTTTTATACATGTATGTACTATGTAGGAATACCATGGTAACTAAAAATTGTATATTTAAGCTAGGACGTTCTATATGAGTATGCTACATGTAATTGAGAGTCATCTTGAACAAATGATATGTTTTATTAACTATTAAAGAAACAATTCATTTTGATGATTATTTTTTCAATTGCTGTTCTTTACCTCCATCTGAAACACTTGTGTCTGAAGTCTTTTGCATT
Source organism: Orbicella faveolata (assembly GCF_042242905.1). NCBI lineage: Eukaryota > Metazoa > Cnidaria > Anthozoa > Scleractinia > Merulinidae > Orbicella > Orbicella faveolata. The sequence continues at coordinate 22,288,811 of NW_028301539.1, read as the reverse complement.
TTTTCTCTAACTCTGTTATTGTGCCAGAGTTATATCCTGAAAGACAAATGAACAGAAGAACTGGTTGTGTTCAACTTTGTTGGCATTAGGTTGAAGCCTGATAGGCTGAGAGGGACACAATGTAGCTCTTACAGTTCAGGGTAGTTTTAGTTTGAAATGTACCCTACATAGATTTCAATCAAATCTAAAATGGTACTGCTAAGCATTATTGCTATTAATGATAAATTCATTTATAAATGTATAAATAAATAAATAAATAAATAAATAATTTAACAAATAAAGAAGCGTACACTGTGTATTACACTGTGATAAGAAACGATGGGCATTTGAGAACATGAGGGAAATGTAGAAAACATGAGCCACAGGCGAGTGTTTTCTACATTTCTCGAGTGTTCTCAAATGTCCAGAGTGTTTTATCACAGTGTAATACACAGGTTAGGCTTCTTCATTTCCTTTATGATATAGAGGTAATGTGGCAAAAAACAATAAAACACACATTTTTCTATGTTTTATACTGTGATAAAACATGGGTTTTCAACCAATCAGAGTGCACGCAGGGTCCTATCTATATTATAAAAATAAATACAGTCAATTCTCTCTAAGACGGACACCATCGGGACTGGCCTCAGCTGTTGTCTTAGAGAGGTGTTTGGCTTGTAGAGAGTCGATGTAATATGACCCCAGCAATTTTTAGATCACAATGCTGAACCTATGCACAGTGAATAAGTGTCTGTTTAAAGTTTGTTTTTAAGTTATTTACTTGAACGAAACCTACAAACTGGAACTAACACATATTTATAACATTGAATCTCTTTTTGTATTACAATCAATAGTTAAAGGGTTAACTAGAGTCCAAACTGGGAACAGGACATTCTGCAAACGGGAACATAATCATCTCATGACTCAGGACTGTCTTTCGCGGCACCAAGTCTAAAACGATATCACATTCAGCACCTCAAAAGTGTCCGTTGACAATTTCAAATTGTCCGTTGTCCGTCTTATGGAGGTGTCCGTCTTATAGAGAGCTTGGTTATAGTAAAATGACTGAGAAACGGCCGGGACCAGCACTAGGTGTCCGTCTTATAGAGGTGTCTGTCTTATAGAGGTGTCTGTTAAGAGAGAGTTGACTGTAATTAAATAATTATAAATAAATTTTTGTGTTCTTACCTCTTGCTTTTTCCAACAGTTTTGCTTTCTCTTCTAGTATGTGGATCTTCTTATCCTACAATTAATTATATAAATTATGTAATTGATAAACATGAGGCAGACCTTGAAACTAACATGAACATGATTTCAAGTACTGTAGACATTGTCAAATACTGCATATATTAACTGTAAATTATACTCAATATGTAAAACAGAACTTAAAGTAAGATACGTGTACATGCAGTAAAAGTGCATGCAATTACATTGTATTTTCAACCTACAGCTGAACAAATTTAACAAAATTGAACTTTGTAGACCAAACAATACAAGCCAATATTTCATTGAAAATTGCACACAACCAAGTCCATAAACATTAAAACACGCCAAAAGTTAATTTTGTTTAAGAAAATTAATACATGTACGATTAAAAAGTCTCCATGTAACTTCTGTGAAGTTATAGAAACACAAGTGGAAAATTGGAAGAATGAGAAATGCCTTGTAGGAATATGGTTAACTCACAAGCGAGTCAGTGTTTCCACAACTTTCTTGGGTTACGGATTAAAAGTTATAACGATTAAACAGAGTACGTGAATTTAAATGTCTTTTACATGTAAATGTAAGAAGCAGGAAAAAGAGAAATATAAATCTCTGATAAGCCTCGCGATCATACACTTCTCATTTCTTCTTGGTCTCAAGCGCACAAGTATGGTTACAACTTAAAACCATACATGTAAATCAAAGACCGTTCACACCTGGCTGAAGTTTAATTATTACTACCAACACAAATCTTTTATTTAGATCATTTAAAACTGAATATTGAAAATTGGTGGCTAAAAAATGAATATACTTTCATATAAAATTTAGCACATTATTCTGTTTTATTGATTGGCAATTTAAGGCCTTATGTGTCCCCCATAGCCCAATAAGGACCGATGATGATGATTGGCAAATTAAAATTTATGTACTAGCTAATATGATATCATCATTTATAATCATATATACTGTAAAGATAAATTGAGACTAAAATGCATTGTACAATTAAAAATGTTGCATGCATGTATGATCTGGCATCAAAGGTACTGCATGCAATGGCCACCATAATTACAGACCTTCAGATTGGAGTACTGTATCATGTGTACAAGTACATCAAGTATAATTATGTATGAGAACGACACTTCAGCTGAATTCGACTATCACAATTCACATCAATTTCATACTGATACATACAGTACCCTACAGTGTGCTTAACTTGTCAATGGCAGAGAGGGGCAAGTGCTATATAATATTGGAATTTTGAATAGTAAAGACTAAAAATTGGACTGTATTTAATTTTACGCAGCAGATATTTGGCAGTTTCTTTAATTCTTTTTATTTTTCAATATTTGCCATATTGTACTTGTATAATAATTTTATCAATAGTTGTTACGTATTTAATTATTTTTACACAAAATACACCAATTGAGATAATAATATTTTAACTAGGGAACCCAAATAAATTATCAATAGATTACCTTTTCAAGTAGCTGTGTTTGGGCATTTTTCAGCTGCTGCTCTACTTGAGCTAGCCGTGACATCATACTACCAAGAAGATCACGGTCTGACGGCACTATAAAAGATCAGTCATTTGCTTAAAAAAACAAACAAACAAACAAAAAGCGACCAATAGACCTGTGTCTAAAGTATTAATAAGTACTATTAATAGTTCATGTTGGAACACCAGGAGATAGAAAATAATCATTCATTTGTATCCCAGTTAATATGTACATGTATTAATAAATAATCTATTTATTGTAAGCATACTTTATCCATGTAGTTCTTATAAGTTTCATATCAACTTTAAACATAACAATTTTTACAGTATTTGTTAATCGTCTGGGGAACAATAGGAACTTTAAGTTGAAATATTATAATGGTAGCTGCCGGTTTCACCCTGTGGCGAGTTCGCCCCCACATCGACTCAACTAGCGATCAACTGCTTAAAATTTATCTTTCTCTTACCAAGAAATAAAGACAACATTGTGCCCATGATGAAACAAAATCACACAAAACAAGTTTACTTCTCATTCTTTAATGCATTGAAGGTGAAGGCAAATTCGAAATAGAAAGTTTAGAATAAGTTCAGGGGTGCGAACTCGGTGGGGGCAAACTTGCCATGGGGCAAAACTGGTATCATTCATCATAATTCTATGTCTTAGAATTTAATGTGTTGTAGATGGTAGGAAAATTAGGCTTTTTAGACCATATAAAAAGTTAGCTCAGTACAAATTACATGTACAGTGTAGATAACTGAGCTAACTCTTACCTGTTGTTGAGCTTGAGGACTTTGGTAACTTGGACAATCCATCTTTTTTGGAAAAAGCAGCAGTTGTCTCATCTGAAAACAATTATCATAAAAACATTTTATGCAACCATGTGAATGACTCATTGCCAATCGTCTTTTGAGGTCAGCAGTGATGGTCAAGGGAGTCTGGATGAAACTTGAGGATGCTGAGAGGAAAGGATTACATGTATGGGAAAGAAGAAGAATCCCAAGAATCCCTGTGTCACACAGTTAGCTAAGTTGTCACTGCGACTTGTCCCTTTCTGTTTTTATTGAAAAGTTTCTTTCATTTTCTGTCCATATTGCCACTGTTAGTGTTTTGTTTATTGCTTCAGTCTGTTTCTAGTTAAATCATAACTACTATTAAAATACAATATATGTACTTTACAATCTTGGTCCTCATTAGTTTACATATTATGTACACTCATTCTGCACTTTTTTGACGGTTCATGACCATGCCCTAGTCCATTTTTTTTCATTTTTTTTTTTCATTACCCACTCCATACGTAACACTGTTTCCCAAACCCATGCTTTATACCAAGTCCATAGTCCCTACCTACCAGTCCACATTTTATACCTCAGTCCATGTTTTTAATTAAACTGTCCAGTCCACATTTTATACTGACCACATTTTTTTTTTGTCCTGTGCAAGTTTGCTTTTAACTGTGGTTATTTTGACCACTTTTATTACCTGCATTATGGGCTGTATTCCTAAATGGAACTTGCGCCTGCCTAAAAAGAGTGTGTTGATAACAAGATTTATAATTTATTTGGTTTGAAATACGCTGTGTCTCTATGTCCGGCAGCTGGACAGGATTTTCAAAATACACCATGTCTGGCAGTCAAAATTATTTTTTAAAAATTTCAGTTAATAATGTCAAATCCTTGTTTATATGGCCGAATACTAATTTTGGTGAGCCCGGCACCCGGTATATCGGGATTTACAACATAGACTATTATAAAGTGACCGGCAGTCAAAACGTTTGAATAGGACTCCCGTTAGCCTAAAAAGCACTCTGGTTAGCTTAAAAAGCACTCTGGTTAGCCTAAAAAGCACTCCAGTTAGCCTAAAAAGCACTCCGGTTAGCCTGAATAGCACTCCGTTTAGCCTAAATAGCTCTATGGTTAGCCTGTTTACGGTTAGCTTTCAATAATGCTAAGGGTAACTCGATAAATACTTTAAAAATTCTGAACATTGCTGGCCAGTTGCGGTGGTGCAGTGGTCATCAGTATCGCTTACCAGGCCGTCGACCGGGTGTCTGGAAAACCTGAATAGCAAATAGTCGCGAATAGCAAACAGCGAATAGTCCCGAATAGCGAATAGTACGAATAGTGCAAATAGTGGCGAACAGTCTCGAATAATGGCGAATAGTGGCAAATAGTGGAAAATAGTGGAAAATAGTAACAAATAGGGTACCCAGTATCTCGCAGTCAACCTCGTAGCAACTTATGATGGGATTTTTCCGCTAAAAGGCACAGATGCTTATCAGGACAAAAGCTGTTTCTAAATGTAATTTCTTCTGTTTTAATTGCTGCAAAAGCTTAAATTAATACGTCTTTATTAGGTCATCCTGCTGTTTTCTGTTTTCTTAATGTCGGCGACGGACAGCCTACTAGTCTGAGTCCGGAGAAGAAAAGGTAATAAATTCACTGAAATTCTGTTGCTTATTTGGATAATTAATTAACGCTGGATATTAGATCTAAAGCGGTGACTATTGACGACTATTCGTCACTATTCGCCACTTTTTGCGACTGTTCGCCACTATTCGCACCTTTCGAGACTATTTGCACTATTCAGGACTATTCGCTATTCGCTATTCGTGACTATTCGCTATTTGCTATTTGGGTTTCCTAGACACCCCAGTCGACCCGGGTTTGATTCCTCTTGGGGTTGCCTGTCATATTGTTCATTTTACGCTGCTTTACTTAAAAAAAATTTCTCACTGCCGGACACGGAGTATTTTAAGAAACCTGTCCGGCTGCAGGACATGTAGCCACAGCATTTGAAATACTGTATTGTGTCAAACCCTCTGACTATTAGACATTATTTTAGGATCGTGTGACAAAGAGTAGTAGTATTGATCCATCAAAGTATGGAAAGACCTGGAAACTGTTGCCAGTCACTTTAAGTGTTGTGTTTTTCACATAATCTTACATGTGAGCTTTTCTTACATACATTAGATTGTATTTTGGCTTGTTTGGGACTTAAAAAATTGTCTGACATCTGAAAACATGAAACAGGTGTGGATACTTTCTGTTGGAGGACAACAAATGGAAGCTCACCAGCTGTTATCTCACCAGCCTTAACCGGAGATCACATATTGTAAAAACCTTAGCTACACAAAGCTCGTGAAAAAAGGCTCATGCATAAATGAAAAAAGGTTTGCGTTCTTTTGTTTACCAGTGGTTACCTAGGATCCAGTGGAGTCCTTTTCCCTTTCTTTAAGCTGGAGATCGGGGAACTCATTTTCCTTAAGTTCCTACGATTTCGTCGACATTTTTAGCCATTTTGGACGGCGATCAATAACCAACATTTTCTGTGCTCGATCGCCAAACCGAAAATCCAAAATGTCCGCCATGCCATTGTGCATAGTTACCAGGCTCTCTCGGTAATAGCCTCGAAGCTTGTAAACATGCTGGCGAAGTGGTGTTTGCAGTTATTACCGGCGTAAAAAGACGGATAGAAAAAGTCCTTTATGGAAACCTGCTGCCCAGAGTAGGCATATAAGGACTAATAATGACGTCCAAAAAGGATGATAGTGCTGGAAGTGTCCTACTTACGCCACTACTCGGAGTCAAGGCGAGAAAAAGCGACACCGTCGACGCTTCGAACTCCATGCCATCAATTTGCTACCTTCCGTCGAGGTCTTCGAAAAATTTGTTAGGATTGGAAAGAGAGAGCGTTGAAAATGCCACGGTATCGCTACATCAGGTGAGGCAAACATTAATCAGTGAAATAGTTTGATAGTTTGGCCCTTAATGACGTTCGCTTAAGAAGCGTTCTTATCGCGGACCTGTATTTTTCACGCCCGTTTGATTAACATTCGAGAGTTATTCTTGATTTGGGATCCAAATTGCGCCGCTTAAATAGTTCCTCATGAAGTGGTTCTATTTTCAAGAATATTGGATTCATTTTTCCGATCATATAAAGTGATGAGGACAGGCTGCACCTACCTTTGAAATTTTAAGCTAATTGGCTACATTGTGCTTTTTCATAATACCTCCTCTGAATTAAATTGAAGCTTAAATATATCTCAAGCCTCTTATTGTAAACAGAGTTACTTGTGGTAATTTTTCTACTCCTCACTTCACTTTCATTTAATTATATGATATATATAAAAAACAGCTTTCTATAGTTAATTCTGATTTTTAAAATTAAAGAAAGTTGAAAATCTTCTGTGTATACTATGACATGGAAATAACAAATTTTTTTGGTTGAAATTCCAAAAAAAAAAAATTCTGTACATATATGTGAGCTTATGTTATGAAATCGAAATGTCATAAAACTTAAAACATTGCAGAAAAATTTAAAAAGATATAAAACCATTCTGATTACAAGTAATTAAGCAACAGCATTTTAATAGTTACATGTATTTGCTAGCAGGATCGCTCATTATCAATTACATCAATGAAAACAAATCTTCACTTGAAAATATAAATAGTTTAAAATAACATATGTGTACTTGTACTTGTATAGAGTATTGTCTAAAATAATTCCTGAGCATCTCGTGTCACCAAAGGATGATGAAAATGATATACATGTATTTGTATACAAATGCACAATAGACATGCAATGTTTTTTACAATACACTTCTTTATACCATGCCATAGAAAATACAGCCAATCAGAATACAGGAAAACCATTGAATATTCGATGGTACTCTACACAACCTTCTCAACATGCACTGCACCTACGTTGCATTGATTGTGCTGGGCATCGTATTTTCTATGGCATGGTATAAAATAGTTGTACAATGCTCTCTTGCGGTATGCCGTGAACTATCCCACCTGTCACTTGTATTTTCTTGCTGTACACACCTGCCTGAAGTGTCGTGTGTGTACCGAGCAAATACAAGTGACTCGTGATATTCCATGCTATACCGCTTAAAAGAGTAGCGGACCGAAGTAAGTACTGTAACAGTGTTAGTAGTATGTACTCCTTTCTTGCTCCTTGTTCATGATGTACATGTACAATGTAATATCTGTTTAGCGCAGTTATACCATTAACTTATTTTGTATGGCCAGAATTAAAAAAATAAACCTACATATAATTGTAATTCACTATTTGCCCAGTCCACAATGTCTGTCTAGTTATAAAGTTAATTAGTTCAAGTCTTGATCTAAAGCCTCATTTGCTAGCCAAATTACTGCCTGCTGAAAGGTCTTCGAAATTCTACTGTTACATTTATAAAATTTTTATCCCCAACCTTCCTCCCTTTGGAGGTTTGGTTGTTGTTTTTATAAACTCAGGGTCCACATCATGTGTTTTGCTCTTGGTTAATTGTCCTATGTGCTTGTTTTAGTTGTACTATTGTATGCTTCAACCTTGTTATATGCCAGTGGTGTAGGCTTGTAATGTTGGCATGATAATTAGGCTTGAGCAAGTCACAACTGCCTACACTCTGGCATGATGCTGGCTGGAAAATTTAAGCCCATTTAGTGCCATTTAGACTGAGGCTTCTACATCATGTAGCTTTTGATCTGCCTACAACTTGTCCAATCCAGTGCAGGTGTGGACGCTGGGGAGGTAAGTAAGGCTTTGTTGTCATGCATTGAAAGTTGTCTGTCACCAGATCGCAAAGTGTTGTTATCCCCCTTTACACCAAACATTGTATTTTGCTTATTGTCTCTGTTTCTACTCTGTAGTTTAATCATGACTGTTACTTAATAAAAGCTGTGAGATTAATTATTTTATTAAGTATATTTATACAGTAGTAATTGTGATTAATATTTAAATTACCCTAATATTTGCTATAATTATTATTTTTAAAGGCGGCACGTGATGGAAAACGGGACCTTGTTGAAAGGAGGCTGGAAATGTTGGGTAAAGGAAACAAGAAGATCAACAAAAAGGATCAGGAGAACACAACAGCACTGCATTATGCTGTACGTTACAACCACCTTCACATTGTGAAGTTGTTGTTAGATTATGGAGCAGGTAAGGAGTAGCTTGAGCAACTAATCACACTGTGTAATAACTACATGGTGTGTGCATTTGCAGTCATCTGAAACTTATATATTGTTTAGTGATAAATTTATAACTGATCCACTAAAAATATTAATTATAAAGTTAGATTGTAATTTGAATGATCCATGTACATTTGGACTCTAAATAAATGTGGACTGTTCTTTCCAGTTTAAGGAATTTCAAACTACTTCAATATTGTCTATAAGTTAAGCTAGAAATTATCAAGAGAACCCATGACAAAGAGCTTGTCATGAATTGCTCTTGGTGTAGGTGTCAAGCAACTCTTTTCTCTTCTTCTTTCATGCTATCTGGCAAACTTCCCTACATGCATCTGCCAATTCTCTCCTAATGGGCACCTTTAAATAGTAGTAATACTACATGTATGGGTTATTGACCAAGTGTGTGGTCAAGATGGCTGGATATTGGCCAAGTTCTTTTTTACGTGTTTATTGACCAAGATGGAGTCGAGGTCCATAAACTCACAAAAAAAGAACGAGGCCAATATCCAGCCATCTTGACCGAACAAGCTTGGTCAATAAAGAATTCATTACATGGCTTTTGGGGAAATTTTTCTTGCAGGACAGGGCCGGTAGTCCCGAGCGGGCAAGATAGCTCCATCTTGCCTGCTCGGGTAGCCAATCACAGCGCAGGATTTGATTCATCTTGCCTGCTCATGGAGCTAGCCATATAATAATGTATGTTACAATTCACACGAGTGTGGAGAAGACAATTCATGTCTCACTAAACGTATATCCCTGGAACGACAAAAGGTCACTCCATAATCCAGACACTCATTTCAGACCCTGTTGGTGTGGGTGTTTACTAGGGTTTCACTTAACATTAAAGAACCAAATCCTAAACCAGGTTCAGATGCAGGGATACATGTATTAATTAAAAGTTGTTGGCATTGTGTTCCTGCTACAGTGTAAGTTGGTGCATGAATACGATAAAAACTGTTTACAAGTGCCTCTTTTTGCACTGGCAAGTTACATTGTGCAATTCCCTGCTCTTAAAGTCATGCGCTAGCTAACTTGAGATAATCTCAGATGAATACATATATTTTTTGCCCAAGATTCTGTACTGTTGTCTTATGTACATACATGTATGTATGTATTTATGTATATGTATGTTCCTCTGCAGAGAAAGCAAGTACATGTAAGAACTAATCAATAGGTGACAATTTAGTTTACTCTTTATTTTGTCCAAGGGGAGGATGACGTTTCTAAGATGTTCAAAAATTAATAGAATTTTACAGTGAAATGTCTATCTCTCATTGAATACAGAACTACATTAAAAATTTTCATGCAGTACTACAAGGTGGAAAATTTTTTGGTCAAATCTAGGATGACTCCGACCCTTGAATGAAGAGCGAGTTGAGCAGACAAAGAGAGATATCTCTTTTATTCAAGCTTGACAGCACATTTTGCTTTCATTTATCATAAATTATTTAATTAAATGTTATAGACATTGAAGCAAGAGGAGAAGATGATGCCACACCCCTTCACTATGCCGCCAGATTCCGACCAGTCCCTAGAATATATGGGGGTACCCCCAGGCCCACACCCCAGGTCACACCCAGCCCCAGCATGGAAAACATTAGTGACAATGGCTTAGTTCTAAAAAAGGACGACAAGAAAAAGGAAGGGGGCTCAGGCAGCTTTGGTAAAGGTACAAAGGATCGCCTGCTTGGCTCATTGAACAACAAAAGAGAGAAGCTTGGAAATAAACTCTTTCCTAAAGACTTCTTGACTGTAGAAAAGAGGAGTTCCTTTTCTAAAGAACCAACCAGTGCATCGCCCTTTATTGTAGAGACGATGATTATGTACTTGTTGTCCCAGAAGGCCAAGGTCAATGCACGAGACAGGTATGGGTCCACTCCATTGCATTATGCAGTCGCAAAAGGGAACCCAGATGCAGTGAAAGAACTTTTGACAGATCCAGGAATTGACATTGAGGTAGGGACATACATGAATTATATATGCAATCATATTAAATGCTGAATACAGTGGAACCCCACCTTACAGCCACCCCATAGTATGGCCACTTCGTTAATGTGGCCACTTTTTTGGCCCAAACAAAACCTCGATAAGTCATTTTCCTTTTTACAGAACCCCTTTAATACAGTCACCCCACTATATCGCCAGATTTTTGTGGCTCATTGGTGACCAAATTTACTGAGTGTACAATTTTTACAAAGAAATGCAAGCCAGGGAACAAGCTTTGTCCCCTGGCATAAATTTCTTTGTAAAAATTGGCAAGTATTGCAAAACTTGATTTACTACTTATCGGTGCTCTCGTCTCTGTTTGGCTTAGAAATTATTATGCAACTTGTATTCAGGGTTAAGCATGGGAAGTGTTATTCCAGAAAAAGCAAGTCAATGAGAGGGTATGACGATAATTTGTTAGCATTGGCATCCATACCATCTACATGTTATTATGAAAGCAAAGTTGTTAATTGTAGCAGTCAAATGTTGAGACAAAATTAATCTTCTTGTCAGCAACTCTGCTTGAGCATTGTAATGTTAATTTTAGGCTAAGGATAAAACAGAGATGACCCCCCTGCATGTGGCATCAAGCCAGGGCTCCCTGTCTGTGGCTGAGTGTCTTATTGAAGCTGGAGCTGACTTGAGAAGTTTGGATGAAGAGCAGATGACACCACTGCACTTTGCTTGCATGGAAGGAAGTCTTGAAGTTGCCCAACTGCTTTTTAAGACAGGTGTGTAAACACGCTTGTACATGTATCTTACATACTGTAAATCCGCGAATTAGCACCGGGGGTGCTTATTTCAAATTTAGGAGAAGACAGGGGGTGCTTTTTCAAGGGGGCACTTAATCAAGGAGGGGGGGGGGTATTTATTTTTCCCCAGATTGTGGCCTGACATGATCATTTTTTGAATACATCATCTGTGCATAAACAACAACATAAAATGTTTATTGACATAAAAAACTGATCCTAAAGTTTAAATCTCGGCACCATTAGTACTTGACGCATTCAACGTGTTCACTTAATGTGTTCACAAACTGAAACAATGTACAAATCTAAGACTACATGATGAAAGCTGTATCCTTTTTTGTTTCATTACTCATCCACAAAATGGGGGGAGGGGAGGGGGACACTTATTCAAGGGGGCGCTTATTTTAAATTTTGGCCGATACGAGGGGCGCTTACATGTATTCGAAGGGGGCACTTATTCGAGGGGGGGCGCTAATTCGAGGATTTACGGTAAGTAGAATTCTACTAGTACTGTATACAGTACTAATGCAAATGCTGCAACCTGATTGGCTTAGCTACTCTTACATACTTTCTGCCATTGGCTGGAGGTCGTTTGCAAAATAGCGATGTTTCCTCATTTTTGTAAAGTTACAGAAGAACATTTAGATACAAACGAATAATTAAATTCTTGAGAAGACTAGAAGAAGGGCATTCACAGTTTCATGACTTTAGAAATCTAGAAAATGTTGAAAAATCTGATTAGCACACATACACAACTTACAGCAAATTCCAAACGAAAACTCAGTCTGTGCGCTTTTTCTAAAGCATAAAGTTAAATACCATGTTCTAGGAAATTTTCGTAAGAATTCTACTAATTAAAAACAATTAGGTTATTGGCTCTAGATTTATGAGCATCCAACGTAAATCTTTTGCCAAGTAAATGGGTAAACACTGAAATCTCAATTTCTCAAACCACCTAGCATCTTGTAGCAAAAGTGATTTTCCTACACTTACTTGTAGCTTGGATTTCACTGTGATTTGTTTAGCCCTGAATTATCACATTCCTCAAAATAATGTCTGCTGATGTTCCTTGCCCTGAGAGTTTTTGAGAAATCAAGATTTCCCGGCTTGTACTAAGTTGAATTAATCCATGAAATTATCAATTGTATGACTATTTCAACCAATGGAAGTCTTTTTATTGAGCCATACCTTTGTGTGCTTTTGTTTGTTGTTCAGTGGTTGTAGGGGTAATTCTTCACACCCTGAAGTGCGACCATTCAAATATAGCAGCTGGACAGTACTTATTAAAATTTGTGCGTGAAACTGTTTAATATACATGTATGCAGTGTCTGTCAGTGGATGAACCCTTATCCGTCAGTGTCGTATGATGGTAAGGGGAGCTGACTAAGTCCTAAGTCCTGACTAATAATTACCGCTGGTACCTCTGTCAATAGTTTAAAACTCGAAGTTTTGGTTGTTGAAATTTGGCTTTCTTGAAAGTGACTTGTTATTAAATTACCTTCGATTAATAATATTAATATTGGTAATATATAGCCGAAGAGAGAGGTGGTTGGTCCTTGGTATCCAAGATGGTCATAGACCAAGATCGCGAGGAACAAACCGCTCTTCACCTTGCGGTCGAGGATGGTGACCAGAAGCTAGCCAAGATTTGCCTTGATAAAGGAGCAAACGTCAATGCCCACAAGATGAACATGAGCACACCGCTGCACTTAGCGGCCACTGGAGGTGACTTGGAAATCGTCAAGATGTTAATTGAACATGATGCAAACATAGAAGCTAAGAATGCCTCTCAGGAGACTCCACTGCACAGGGCAGCTCAGTTTAACAGAGTAAACATCGTTGACTTTCTTCTGAGCGAGTAAGTCAAGTGTTGTTGTGTGTAATTGTGTGGTAATAAAGCTTTAATTCTGACTTCTTCAGACTACATGTAAGTTGAGTAAAGATACCGTTTCCCGACTCTGTAATAGACATAGTTAGAAACAAGATACCAAAGCAGAGTCAAAGTGTTAGCGATCACAAGCTTTCGGCACTGTCATAGCGTCTTTGTCGTCACGTGAGCTTGGGTGAACCAAGTCACGTGCCAAAACATCCCCGTGTAGGGCCGGAAGTTCAAATCCACGTACAGTTGTAAATGTATACAATGGAGAAAGTATTCAGTATAATTATAACAAAGTCCTGCAATATAGAAACCTTTTTGTAAAATTCTGCCAATCGCAGCCCCTTAATTAAGATAAAGTCCCCCACGCAACAGAATGAAGATAGTTCTTCATCTGCTACATGTACAAAGAATCAAAAGATTGAAACCGTTCAGTAGTTTCCCCCCAATATAACATGTTCGGTTATTTTTAAACTTTGAAACAATAGTTTGCAAATGAAATATGGAAAAAATAACTCTGAAGAAAACCCTGAGGCAACAATATATTGAACCCAACTAATTGTGCATTGCAAAGTGATTTTGTTTTTGGCATTTTCGTAGTCGGCATTCCTTGGTTTTAATCAGTCTTGAAAGTGCTCAGTAAAATGCAAGCAACTAGACACTTGTACATCGTATTTAATCAGTAAAGTATGTGGCAATGGTTAGGAACTAATTACAATGTTGTTTATAGCAAACCCAGTCACCCTTTTTCCTCGTACATAACTGTGCTATTGCGATATATTCAAACTATTTTAGAGGTGCTTTCATTGAATGCCGTGACAAAGACAAGGATACGCCGTTGTTGATGGCAGCAAGTAAGAATCATTTGGAAACAATCAAAAGCCTTCTGAGCCACAATGCTGATATAGGCGCCAAAGACAGCAATGATGAAACACCGATATACAGAGCAGCATCTGAGGGATGCATGGAGGCGCTGGAGGTAAGATTACAAATGTACAACAGCTGCATTTTAGGAACAATAGGGAGATTGAGGTGGCGTTTACACTACGCCGGAAAAAAAAAAAGATTGAAAACGCAGCTTTATTTGTACGGTTGGGCGCCTACTGTCCACACTAATCTGTCACGAAAACGGGTCTTTCCGAAAACGCTCTTCAAACCGGAAAAATTTGACAACGCCGGCTTTGCGTTTTCGTGTGGACGGAAAACATTTGAAAACTGAACTTTATCGAAAACGATGACCTCACGATAATCATTTGATTTGTCTCCCTGAGTTTTTTTCAATTGATTTAACGCATTTTAAATTCTTCCAGGGTATACGTAGTGCGGACGGAAAACATTTGACGCGTTTTCAGAGTGAAACCTCCGTTTTCAAATTCCTCCGGCGTAGTGTGGACTGGGCCTTGAGCAAAGACGACGGCAACGCCGAGGGCAACGTCGATTAATGATCAATTTATATCTAACCAACGAAGCTCGCAGGAATTTAGATTCATTCAGGTTGTCTATCACTGTATCAAAGCTACCACAACGTGAATATGTAAGACGGCGTCCAAATTAGAGAACGCGGGCAAAGAAGTGTACCAAGAATTAGAACGCGCGTGCACAGCCATTGTTGTGCTCAGTAAACCTTTTGTTTATTGTGACGTTCCCGTTGCTATTGGGTCTGTGGTTTGCTTGAACTCCCTAATATTCATTCAAACACTTCAGTCCAGGGTCACCGTCGGTTTAAATCTATAATACCACGTTTCCACAGGGTGGTGTCTTCTACGTCCGCACGTGAAGCGCGTTTCTCTGAAGTGTATTTCCAGGCAGAACCGTCGGATATGTTGCTCGTGAGCATTGTTGTGTCGAGAACATTAATACTTTCGAACCTCTCCTTATGGACACTCATTTAATACGGACTTTTCTCCGCTAAGAGAAACCCTCCACTTTCCAGACAAAAACCAGAAATCATCTAATTTATCCCTATAAACTCTTTCAATACGGACACCTTTCTAATACGAACCCTTGGTTCTGTCCCCGTGGTATACATTTACGCACTAAAGAGGTTGGTCTGTTGCTTGTTCGTAAAGCTTGCGAAGAAAAGGAACAACGTTTCAGAGACTAAGTTTTACGTTCAACTCTGGTTCAATGCAAGTTATAAAACTGGAATTAAAACGTGATAAATTTCCCAGTGGCCATCAATATCTGGTTGAGATCCCATGAATTTTTTTTTTTGTCTAAATCTCGTAGTCAAGTGAAATATAAAATGAAAACTTGGTTCGGAGCGATCACTCAGTGTCCGTTTAGGGAAGGTTCTACATTGTACCTGTGCAACAGCAAGACGAAAGTAACTTTGTTCCCGGTTTTTTCTTTCATTCTTTCACACCAACTTGTAGTTTCTTCTAAGAGATCGCAAAGGCAAGACGCTAGTTGAAGAATATGATAAGTACGAGAACACGCCACTTCATGTCGCTGCCAAAAAGGGTTACGTTAGAATTGTTCAGGTAAGTCGATCGAAATTTCCTTACTGAAGACAGTAATAACAAGTCATTTGTGTAATTATTTTTGCTTCTCAATTCGACTCATCCTTGTAAGGTGCTGTGTTTCATACTGACGTAATGTGTAATGTTCTAGCGTCCCCTCAAATGACGCTAACATGGTTCCCTATCACTGTAAGGCTTTGTAACATGAAGGCAAAATCTTAATTACAGAACGTTTCAAAAGACTTACAAAAGGTCTGAATAGTCTGGGGCAGTGCATCGTCAATACATTGCTCCAAAGTTCGGTGCCGGATGCAGGACTCGAAACAGAACTTGAATTCCAGCTTGGTCTATGGTACAAGTAGCTCTCAAATTTTGCTTGCCCTGGGCAAGTAGTCTTAGTTTGCTCTTTTAATGATTTAGTTGGCAGATGACTGGCATAATTCCTTGCCCGTCGGGCAACGTTACTTGCCCAGAAGGAAAATCTACTTGTTCCGGACAACCGGATGGCACTTTTTTCAAGTCCTTTGGACGTGAATGAAGAAAATTCTCAACGGGATTAGCTCTAACATCGCAGTGAAAAGCAAAACATGCACTGTTGCTAAATGCTTGATCGTTTCGTTAATTTCGCTTTTAGCTTCTTCTGGACAATGGTTGCTGCATTGACAGCAAGAACGATGGATCTTTAACGCCACTTCATTTAGCAGCTAAATTTGGACGTATAAGGTAACAATTGCTTCTAGTACATGTATTTTAGGATAAAACACGAGTGTTTTCATTGTTTAACAAAGCCATGTCTGGTTGCCTTTTATACCATGGTACATGTAGAATATAAATCTGTGTTTATTTTCTCATGTATCTGTGGGTTTCTTAAACCGAAATAATAAAAAAAGGCTGTATAATTAGAAGGATATTTCAGACAGGCCTGAAAAGAGAACTTGGGCTTGTGTAGTGGTTAAAGAAAAAAGAAACAAATACATGCGTAGCAACTGTGTTTTTAATAAAAGGAGATGGCGGCTGCGAAGGAAGAAAGGTTTCAGCCCGGGATGAAATTTGTTATGGTATCACAACAAAATTCCAGCGCTCTTAACCGGGGTGAAATTGGCCATGTAATCACCCTCTAACCTTGTATCATTATCTGTATTAAACGGTACAGGAAATATTAACGACAAAGATGTTTATTACAGTAATTATAGCGACGCAATTGTGCGCAGTTTGATCAATTTGCGTCCCATGCCGTAAAGTTTATACTTGAGCCTGCTACATCATGGGCTATGATTATAGGTAATAATTAATATATGTGTTGTCCAGGACGGTGTGTGCACTTCTCAAGCGAGATATGTCGATTATAAATGACGAAGACGATGCTTCTAACACTCCACTGCACCTGGCCGCACTGCACGGGTATGACAAAGTCGCCAAGGAGCTACTGGACAGGGGAGCGGCTATTGATGCCAGGTGATCGACTTATTAATTCTCCCTGTTCTCTTATAACAGATCCTTCAGTGTAGGTCATGAGAATGAAGTAACCGATAATGGTTTGCGTAAGAACTTTAATTCTATCTGCAACTTTTGGCAAATGGTAGGAAAGAGTGTGGAGAAATTGGACGATGATCGATTGTGTTGCAGCAGGGCTGTGCAAAGGAAGTCTTAGAGTGATGCATGGATGAATGGGTGTCTTGTCGTGACACAATTACATATTATATATACTACGTGCTACACAGAAAAAAAATCTATGCTGTTACAGATCAGATATCCAAACACCATCGCGGTCATGATTTCCTTTGTTTAAACTTGATGAATTATTAATGAGTTTGAGAAGTGAGCATCAATCAGTTAGTTCTAATATTTAGCTAATTACAAGTCGTTATTGCTAAGACAAGGTGGCTAAAGCTGTGTGCTGCTGTTGTATCGTAATTGTGTTTGTCTAATGTTCAGTTTTGAGCTTTTACCGGCCTTGTTCAGCGTCTGCGCAATTACACTTGCTAATAGATTATAATTCACAGGAATGCCAACCTTTGGACACCCCTGGATTGCGCGGCAGCCAAAGGCTGGGTTGAGGCTGCTACCGTTCTTTTGGATGAGAACTGTCCTGTGGACCCCACCGACAAGGCTAAGGTAGGCCAGGCATACCAGTAGTCAGTGTTATATTTAAATATTCCAGCTGATTGACGATTTTAAATAGCAGAGACAAATGGGATAAATTTCCAGTTCGTTTTTGAAATCTTGCTGTTGGCTTTCCAATTTCTTAAAAACTCAAGCTGACTCAAATTCTGCACTTGCCCCTCTTTGGCCTGTAGATCTTCGATCTATAAATTCTCGGCTTCCAGACTAACCTCTGGGATGATTTTGGATTACTATTTACTGATGCAGCAATAGTAACAAGTTGAGCTTAAAGGTGCCTATAGGATGTTAAAATTACAGTCGAGCCTCTCTCCAACGGCCACCTTGGGGACAGAGGAAAGTGGCCTTTGTAGAGGGTTAGCCGTTATGGGGAGGTAGGGGTGTAATATGACACGTGTTCTTTTCGGGGGTACAAAATGTATATTTTTACAAATTGCTTATTTTATCGTAATAATACGTAACACAATCAAACTATATTCAATAAAGCAAAAACTGAACAGAGATCAACGACGCGCTTGGTGACCTTTTCCATTAAAGAGTGTGGATTTATATTCACCGCTCGTCCCTCGTTGATTAACTGGTCGTTGTCAAGAGGTTATTTTAGCAGGTGGGATGCGATTTAGTGGTCGTTGCCGTTGGAGAGAGGTGGCCGTTTTAGAGAGGTTAAAATAAGAGTGAATGTATGCACTTTCCGCAAATTTTGTTGTCTCTAAAATTTACTTTGCCCTCCTCAGACCACTCCACTTCACTTGGCAGCACGTGAGGGTCACGTGGAGATGGTCAAACTGCTTTTGTCCAGGAAGGCGAACATTACACTGACGGACAGTGCTGGGCGAAACTGTCTTGATATGGCCATTGAGAACAACCACAAGTAAGTGTGGACCGCATGACAAGCCAGCGAGAACCCTAAGATATTAGTGTTACACTTTGAGTCTCAGTTGTCGTTTTTTCCACGTACGATGGCGAAATAACAAGCGGACATTTGTCTTCGTTCTGTGGTTACGCAGGATCTTGCCTTATTTTACTAATCTCTTCAGTGATCAGTTCCTTTGCACCAATCTCCGAAGTAGGCAGCTTTGAACCCGCTAAATCGGGAACGCGAGGGAGGAAAACTGTGCCAGAGTAGGAAGGAAGAGCTTGTGGCAAGCAAAAAAGAAATCTGATCACCCACTGCAACTCGTGACTAGCTATCGCAATCACGGATTGAAAATGATAAATGAAAAATGTTGTGCAGGCTATTTTCAAATCCAGCTTATGGTTGTGCATTGAAAATAACATAACAAAGTTAAACGTTTTGCTTAGTTTACGAAAAGGAACGCATTGCTGCGACTACTTTTGGTTTAGGATTGTCGATCGAGAAGTAAAATTCGTGATTAAGACTAAAGAGATAAAAAACGGTACCGGTTAAAAAGAGACATGAAGGATGATCTATATTTATTAATGCAGAAAATAACAATTTCAAGTTGTGTTTAACTAAGAAGCTTGTTTGCATGCATGGAGTTTGGACTACAGCTGGCGTTTGCAATGTTTATCTAGTCTGTCGTCAAAGTAAAGGAATGGCAGTGTTGAGTATTTTAAGTTTTGTTAGTGTCTACCAATCCAATCTGTTCGCCTATGCAGAGGAGAAATCACTATTCGTTTAGAATATTAAAATACAAGCGTTTTAAACTTCGTGTAGTCACTGCTTTTATAGTATTACTTGAATCGTTAGCTTAAGAAAACGTTTCGTCGTACACTGAACTGTGATATTTTCTCTTGTTATCTCAGGGAAGTGGCGCTTGTTATTATCCAACACAACGACTGGAGACAAGCCATGCGCAATAAAACCAAAGATGGTACAACTATTAACACCCCAATGAGGAAACTGATCAAGAAATTACCCGGTGAGCTGCCAGTCATGCTGTTAAACTTAGAAACTCTTAAGTATCTTACCAAGCAAATAAATCAGTCGTCGTCTTAATTGCAAATACTTTAATAACCAAGCAACTTGAGAGTACTCGGTATAGAAAAGGCGTGGCTATTCATTCCGGCATTCATTTGCAAGACGCTCGACTCGGCAATATGCCAAGGATTGCGACAGTACAAATTAGTTTCTTGCGCCCGAAAGGTGTGAAGTGTGAGACGTGTTATATCTTCTCGTAGAACTTCTTGTTTATATGCATGCAATGGGAATATCTTCACCTCAAACTCTGTCCTCAGTCCTTGTCTGATTTCATTTGATGTACATGTGATGTACTTTCTTAGTTACATAATAAATGAGTAATAGTTTGAAAGCGCGATTAATTAAGGATCGTGATATCCTCAGATATGTGAAAAATTCTTTTCAACTGCACTCCCCTAAAAGCTCGTAAAATTTTGAGAGAAATTTCAAATATGACTCCTAGCTATAGTGTAAATACTTAATTGCTCTTGCATTTATGCGATTTCCTGTACTTCTAAGCCATCTGTTTTGTAATTTTATAAAGAGAGGTGATGATTATATTTTACTTAATGAGTTATGCCACTGATTGTCTCGTTTGCCTTCGTACTTCAGAGGTTGCAGAGAAAGTTTTTAACAGGTGCGTCAAGTCGAATGGGTATCCTGTGGACCATCCACAGTACGGCATCACACTAAGCTACGAGTTCCTGGATGATGTAAGTCACGAGTGGGCTGGTTTTATGACGTCAGACACATCAGATCACGAGGGATCCGGTGTGGATACAGTGATGTACAAAATCAAATCTGCCTTGCCAGAGAACGCCAGTAAACAGGTGGAAATTAAAAGCAACCATCCTTTAATGCTGATGGTAAGGATAACATGGAAACAATCAGTGGCTGGTCGCCAAGGAAACGGTTAATTTTGTCTGCCAAGAATCTCTGTCTCTCGTAGTTTAGCTGAGGAGAATGGGCCATTTTGCAGTTATGTGCTGAGTTACCTGGCCTACGAATGCAAGCGAGGCTGGAGGTGACCTTGCTTCAAACCCTCTCTTCTTATTTTAAGGGCCATTGTCACGGTAAAGCGAATTTGCGCTCTTGATTGACACCAATTTTTTAACCAATAGAAACCCTAATATCGCGCGCGCCGCCACGAATTCGCCGCGGGTCAGCCTGAAGTTTCACGTGCCTTTCGAAAATCTTTTCATCCGTCGGCTTTTTACCTTTTGTTTGTAAAGAATATTCATCACGTTTATGTTGTGCGAAGGCCGTGAGCAAAATGGCTATGGGGCGAAAGTAGCTTTTGTTCCTAGCCGCTTCCAAAATCCCCTCTCGAGGACATCGTGTTCGCGACGGTATTCAACTCGAAACACGAAATATGCCGTTTAAATCTTTCATAAATGACCAAAACGTTCTTCAATATCGGTGTTATACTTTTCTCCTCCCAAGGTCGATGGAGAAGGATTTTTCTCACGAATATTAACTTTGAAAACTGTTCCGTCGGATCAGAAATCAAATTGCGGCACATGCTCAAAACGGTGTTAAACGCCTTTAAATGCAAACTAGGAAGCATTAGAACAACTTCTTTCACGCAAAAATAGCCTGCGAGCAGGCTCACCATTGAGTCACGCGCGCGAATAGTGAAGAGCAAGCGATCCGGCGGGAAGGAGTCTGGTGAAGAGGTGCCAAGAAAGTGAAAAAAATGGCAGAGATCAGAGCAGGCACACTTTCTCGTCTCGCGGCCTCGCCGCTGGATTTCGCGCTCGCAACGTGCTCCAACGTGAGCCTGCTCGCAGGCTAACGCAAAAAAGCAATGAGGTTTGTATCAAAACAAGGCTACCTCCAGCCTCGATGCCATACAAAGGCTAGGTCACTGAGCAGACAACTGTAAAATTGTCTATTCTGAGATTCGAGAGAAACTAATTTAAGAAGATTTCCGATGGACTAGTCTTTGTATCAATTGATTTGATGTACAGTACAACAAAGACATTACCAGGTCTACCTGCAGCGGCGGTCGTCGGTCAACAGCCGCGGATAATAGCGCACCATTACCTAGTGACGTCATGGATATTGTAATTTGCTCGCTCAGAGACTTTTCACATTAAACAGTGTCATTGCTAGATGTCATGTGACCTCGAAATAGCCAATGAGAGCGACCGCTGTTGGGAAAACAAATGTAACAATTTGTGTGGACTCGCAAAATTTGTTCAGAAACCGAAGCCCATTCTTGGAGACCAGAGGCAGCTAGTCGGGACGATGCGACATTTTCGGGCGACGCGATATTTCCGAAAATATCGCATCGTCCCGACTAGCTGCCCCTGGGTCTCCGAGAATGACCAAAACCTAGCGGTAACGTTACAATTTTTACAATCATACGGTAGTACTTTATTGTCCTTTGTGGTTTAACAATGGCTAACGCGTAATTGTGAATGCGGCATTCTAAGCCAGCCCTTTTCTGGTAGAAACTAAAAATGATTGCTACTAACTAACTAGTAACGACTATTCTTTTCTTTTCAGGTCACGAAGGAGCGTGTTAAGCTTCTCAGTCATCCCCTTGTCACCTATCTCTTGCGTTACAAATGGCGCAGTTTCGGTCGCTATGTGTATTACGGTCGGCTCATTCTGTACGGGATTTTCTTGTATTTCCTGACCGGCTACGCCATGCTCACCACCAAGAGCATACCTATAGCAGAGTGTCACGACATACAGTGCACGTGCAACGTGACTTTTGCAGGAGGATCGACTGGTAGCCAAATTATGTGGAGAACAATTGGTCGGCCTGTGGTGCTTGTTACGACATCTATAAGCTTATTTTTAGAGGTAAGTAAACCTTATGTAGACGAGGTGGTTAAATGAAAAGGAAAAGGAAACTAACACAAGCAAAGCGACACAAAGCAACGCAAAACAACCCATGGCAACGCAATGCCAAGCCTTGTAAAGCAACGCAAGAGAACGCAAAGCAACGCAACACAAAGCGCGCAATGCAAAGCAACTCAACGCAAAGAAAAAGGAAACTAACGAAAGCAAAGCGACACAAAGCAACGCAAAACAACGCATGGCCACGCAAGGCATTACGCAAGGCAAAGCAACGTAAACCCAACACAAACGCAACGCAACGCAAAGCAAGGCAACGCAACGCAAAGCAAAGCAAAGCATCGCAAAGCATTGCGACGCAACGCAAAGCAAAGCAAAGCAAAGCAAAGCAAAGCAAAGCAAAGCAAAGCAAAGCAAAGCAAAGCAAAGCAAAGCAAAGCAAAGCAAAGCAAAGCAAAGCAACGTAACCCAACGCAAAGCAACGCAACGCAAAGCAAAATAGTGCGCTTCAAGCCAACGAGAAGAAAAAACATAGTGACATAGAGCAATGCATGGCCAAGCGTGACTTATTGCCCAGTCAATAATCAAGGCATATTTCCGGATGATTGGAAATGCGCAAAGGTCACCCCACTTTTTAAACAAGACGATCGGGACGATGTAAATAATTATCGTCTAATTTCGGTGATCTCAGTTATAGCCAAGGTCTTTGAAAGAATCGTCTATGATCAATTATATGCCTACCTAGAAGAGCACAATATCATCTGTAAATATCAATCGGGCTTTCGGGCTTTCGTGCTATTCACTCAACTGTCACGGCTCTCCTTGAGGCCACGGACACTTGGGCGTACAACATTGACCGCGGAAAAATCAATGCCGTTGTTTTCTTAGATCTAAAAAAGGCCGTCGACACAGTTGACCACGAGATCCTTTTATCGATATTAAGAAATTACGGCTTATATGGTAACGCGCACCAATGGTTTAAGTCATATTTAGAGAATCGTACTCAAATGTGCTCCATCAACGGGTCGCTCTCTATAAGCTGTTCATTAAGTTGTGGTGTTCCCCAGGGGACCATTTTAGAGCCACTACTATTTCTGTTATACATCAACGATCTTCCAAATAGCCTATCAAATTGTGAGCCGAGGATGTACGCTGATGACACCCACCTTACATACGCAGGTGATAATGCAGACAATATTCAGTTGCGCCTAAATCAAGATTTGGAAAATGTTCAC